>NC_050576.1:104808033-105070533 GCF_011100635.1 Trichosurus vulpecula | reverse complement strand
ACTTTTTACCTTTCTGAATTGACCTATGACTTCTATATCCCTAGAATGTGATAATTTGGGGGGAATCTTACATGCACATTTTTAAAAAATATCTAGCACTTCAGCAACTACTTCTCAGAATGGGATCTCCAGAATAGCTGCTGCTCAGGGTTTAAGGTATTTTATACCCTCATAAGTCATGAACTCATACTGATAGAATACCCCCCTGGCTATTTCTGGGTGGAGATCACAGTTCTCTGTTCTACACAATTATCTCATTTTGGGTTAGACATTTCCAATACCTTACCTGGCTTAGCATGCAACTCAACTTTAACAAAAGCTAAAGGTAAGTTAGAGAGGCAATTTTTCTCTACCCACCTAGCCTTTACACACACACACACACACACGTGTGTGTGTGTGTGTGTGTGTGTGTATTTATATATCTATCAGCAGCAAAACCTCCTTTCCTTATATTTAAAAAAATTAAAAAGTAGAATACAAGATGCAGCCTAGTGTTCTAGGTTTGGACTTAAAATGACCTGGGTTCACATCCCAAGCGGTAAACTACTCCAGTTGCTTCAAGCAGGATATTATCTACTACATAATAGATGGACCATCATCTGCTACAATAGAGACTTTCCATAATGGGAGTTTTTCACCCTGCACACTGTGTATTTGTGGGTGGGAGAGATAATTTTTAAAGCAAATTTTAAAGTAAAATGAAGCCACAAAATTAATCATATCATAGATAGAGTACTAGGTGGCTCAAGAAAACCTGGGCACACAGGATTAAAGGATCATAGATATAGAAATAGAAGGGATCATTGAGTCCAACCCCCTTGTGGGAGAGATGAAGTGTCTGAGTGAGTTACACAGATAGACTACGAGGTGGAATTCAAACCAATTTCCCTAATTCAAAGTTCAGTATTCTATCCATTAACCCATACTGTACCTCCTGCTAATGACACTTATGAGTGATATAATTCTCAGTGTTCATGTTTAGTTGTTTCTGTTGTGTCTGATTCTTTGTGACCCCATTTGGGGTTTTCTTGGCAAAGATCCTGGAGTGGTTTGCCATTTCCTTCTCCAGCTCATTTTACAGATGAGGAAACTGAGGCAAACAGGATGAAGTGCCTTGCCCAGGGTCACACAGCTAGTAAGTGTCTGAGCCTGGATTTGAAGTCATGAAGCTGAGTCTTCCTGACTGCAGACCCTGTCCTGCCAAGCTGCTCTTTTTACCCACCAACCCCCCATTTCCAGAACTGAAGCCCTCCTTTTAAACAAGTATACTCAAACAAAACATCTCAATGCATTGTCCAGTCTGCAAATGGTATATGTCTCATTCTGCATCTCTAGTCTGTCACCTCTTTCCAAGAGGTGTAAGAAATATTTTATCACTAATCTTGTGAAGTCATAATTAATCATGGCACTGATCAAAGTGCTAAAGTCTTTCAAAGTTGTTTTCCTTTATATTGTTGTGGTCATTGTGTAAATCGTCCTCCTAGTTCTGTTCATTTCATTCTGTATCAGTTCATACTAATCTTGGCAAGTTTCTCTGGTTCTCTCATATTTGTAATTTCTTACAACACAATAATATTCCATTATATTCATGAGCCACAGTCTATTCAGTCATTTCCCAATTGAAATCTGTCTCCCCCCTCCATTTTTCAAATGAAGAAACTGAGTTGGAAGATGTGATTGAAGAAGAAAGAGAGGAAGAGTGTGATAAGGCAAACCCCAAAAGTTGATTTGAGGTATTAGGATCAAGGGCTCAAACAGATGGGTTAACCATGACCAGGAGAAGGATCATTTCTTGTAAAGGAAGAAAGGAAGGATAAAGATGCATAGGGATGTTGAAGTGTGGATTAGGAGTGATGGAAGAGCTTGCAACAGATGGCCTTAATTTTCTCATTAAAACAGGAGGCCAAGTTATCTGCTGAGAGGGACAGGGTTGGGCAAAGCACAGGAGGCTTAGAAAAAGAGGAGGGGCATTCAAACAGCTGCTGCTGGGAATGTGAGAATCAATCTAGGAAGAAAAAGAGATTGTCATCCAGCTGTGAGGGCAGATGATATTAAATAGCATGAATTTGTGTGGATCTAGCAAGCATGTGCCTTCCTCTGGTAGCATTCAGCTCAGAAGAGGAGGATCAAAGAAGGAATGTGGTGTGGATCACCTATAGTGGATTATTGACAGAGAATGATAGGCAGTAAGACAAGGAGACAAGGAAGTCTAGGATGGAAGACACTGTACACTTGAACTTGTCAACTATAGGGTTAAGACTGCCATGAGAGAAAAGTAAGCAGGGGAGGTCAAGTGGGAAAACAGAAAAAAAAGGTTTTGTTTTGTTCTTTATAGATAAGGAAATTAAGCCCATGTAAGTCAAATGATTTGCTCAAGGCCACAAAAGTGCCAAAGGTAAAGCCAAAATTTGAATCCATGTCCTCTGATTCCAAATCCAATGTTCTTCCCATTGAATTTCAGTTTGTGATTATGTAGTCTCTGCAGTTATGAATGACAGCAAGATCTAGGGTATGACTACTTAGGTGGCTGAGATAGAGGGGAGATATAGGTCATGGGAGTTGAGGAGGTGGAAGAACTGGAAGAGCCAGGTATTTGAGGAGAAATCAGCGTGTATATTGTGAATGGAATTTCCCAAGTAGGATGGCAAGGTAAGGGTTGAGAAGAAGACTGAACTAGGACTGAATGCCTTTTTTTTTTTAAGGCAGAATTACCTAGAATTGTCTATTGGGACGAGGAACTGAACAGAGAAAAATAGATTCATGTAATAAAATTAAAAGGATGAGGAAATGCAGACCAATGGCAACAGAGGGAGGTTCTGAAGATCACAGTGGAGAATCAAGAGCAGGCTGGATCCTCTTCCTGGTCCAGTGTGTTCAAAGGTGAGAGAAGGAGCTACCCACACTGAAGGGTGTTACCAGGGTTGTAGTATTTCCTGGAGAGAGCCAGGTATCTGTGTGCACTAGAAGATGGGAAAAGAGTGTGAGAAATAAGAGTCTATTGAAGAATGTCTATTCATGGACCAAACGTTCCCACAATGCTTGGGGTCAAGAGAGACTCAGCCATTGGAGGACATTCCCTGTGGACTGCTCCTTCCAGAAGTCTCTGTATGAACTTTTAATGTGGTAACATCACACATCACAGTCTCTGATTTAGCAGGCACACTTCCAGTGTGGAAATTTCATGAGACTAAGGGAGTCTTAGAGAGAGACAAAGGAAAAAGAAAGTTAAATCTATACCATGCAAAGGGTCATCCAGACATTAGAAGCAACTGGATCACGGAGAGAGGTCAGTATACCTCATGCTACAGCACTGAGAAAGGTGAGCCTACCCAATGCTACTGCTGGTGGAGGGGTTTAATTGCCAAGCCAAGAAGCCAATTTTCCCAAGACTTGGTGAATATAACCAGTGTCCCTAGAACCTTTCTCTTAATGAACTGACAAGTTGTGGGAACACGAGAAGAGTAAGAATCACAATTTAATAGCAAAAAGAACTTTTATTGAATGGGCTTAAGCTCACATTTCCAGGCTCATGGAGATGGGCTGGTAGAAACCCTACAAAAACAGTAGCCTATTAGGGTAACCCTCTGGCATCAATGAGCCAAATTAGGTAAGTCCATTTTATATAGACCATCTCCTGGGTATGTAATGTAGAGTGACCCAGGTCTCTGGGTAGTTACAGATAATGGAGTTCATGTGGCCAAGTTCATGCCATTGGTGGGGCAAATATTGACTATAATTCCACTGACCAGGGTCATACAGGGGTCACCAATATAGGTGGAAACAGAGAGAGAAATCTTTGTTCATCTTGTCTTTCCATACAAAATCTTTGACGAATTCCTTCTATCCTAAAGAGACACATGATAAATTTAAACCCACCCTTTCATTTTAAATGCATATGTCTTTTAACGTTAACATTTAACATTAGCATTGGGGAGATAGAAGTAGTATTCCTAGGAGACCCTCTGGTGGTTGTAGCCATTTGGGAACGAATGTTGGGAGTGTTTAATAACAGATTTGACCGTGAGTTCCCTTTTCTCTCCTCTTCATGTCAAAACCCCTTGATATCATCCCCTATTCTCTCTTCCTTTCCAGTGATCCCTAATAATGAGGTGGGAATTCTCGTTGCCAAGACCAGCTCCTCTACATATGTGTTTGATTCCCTTCTCTCACATCTTCTTTAGCAGATTGAGAAGCCCAATTACCAACTCTCTCTTAAATCTCATCCTCTCCCCATCTACTGTTTATTTTCCTACTGCCTTCAAACGTATTAAGTATTCTCTGAGATCACTATCCTAGAGCCAGGTCAGCTACATCACCCTTTCCGGATTCTAGGGGTATCCCTTAGGAGGTTCCTCAAATCTATCGTAGCCCTAACTGCAGTGGTATCACCAAAGGTCCGTCCTACAACCTCTCTCTCTCTCTCTCTCTCTTTCTCTCTCTCTCAGCAACTGCCTATTGTACATTTCAAACTGGGTGTCGCAGTTATTTCAAACTCATCATTTCTACAACAGAACTCATTCTTTTCCCCAACCCCCAATACCTCTCTTCCAAACTTCCCTATGCCTGTCAAAGGCCCCTAGGTTCATAATATTGACATTATTCTCACTCTCCCTCACCTCACATATACAATCCCTTGACAAATCTTGTTTCCACCTCCATTATATCTCTTGAATCCACCTCCTTATTTCTACTTACTTAGTTACAACCTTAGTTCAGGCTCCCATCTCCTCTCACCTCCTCCTCTTTGTCTCAAGTCTCCCTCCATTCCAGTTCATCCTCCATACAGATAACAAAATGATTTTCCCTAAGAACAGATGTGATTGTGTCATTTTCCTACTCAATAAACTTCTGTGGCTCTTTATTACCATTACGATAAAACATTAGAAACATAGCCATTTTCTTTCTTTTTGTCTTCTCCAGTTTTGCAAAATAGTGATCATCAGTTTCTTCCAAGCCCTCATATGTAATACTTGTTCTCCAGACTCAAGCTTCATAAAACTCTCTTCATAATGTTTCTTTGTAAAATAACAGTTGAAAATTCTACCAAGTCTCTCCTTACCTTCTTCTCTGTCTTCTCCAGAGTTTATCACCATAGATTGAAGTAAAACTCACACTCTCCCTAACTCCGGAGAGGGAAGCACCACAGAGAACAACAGTGGTTACTGTTCCTACTAGTTTCTTTTCTCTTAAAGGGAATACTGGTTTCTATAGCCATGGTAGGAGAGACTTTATAATGGGTGTTTTACATAAACACAGATTATACATACATACATATGTATACACACACGTACATATACACACATACATATACATGTACGTATATACATATATATGTATAATACATATATGTATATACATGGACTTGATTAAACTATACATATGAGTTTGATACACATATATGTATATAACCTCAGTTCAAATCTTAAGTCTGACACATACTAGCTATGTGACTGTGGAGAAGTCCCTTAATCTTTCAGTGTCTAGACAACTGTCTAAGATAGTAAGTTATAGACAAGCTGCCAAGCTGCATTAGTGGAGGAAGTTGCCACACTGGAAGATTCCTACCCCAATGAAATCATAGATCCCGACTCCATCCTCTGCCCCTGCAATGTGTGGTGTGTGTGTGTGTGTGCATGTGTTAGACAGACATTGCAGATAAACAATGAACAGCTCCAGAACTGAATAGGAGAAAATTGGTCTGGATCATATTTAGAAAATTGTGTAATCTCTCAGTGATGCCACGCCGCTTTCTGTCACCCAAACCCATCATTTTTAACACTACTATTCTCCCCATGGTGGGGTATGGCAATGAATCATGGAGCACCACGATCTCATAAGAATAACGACTTCAGGTGGCTAAGAGGGCAACAGAAAAATGCATGGTGAGTACGAGCTGGTAACAGTTTATTGCCCACAATGATTTGCGTTTTAAAAGTATTATAATAGACATCATCATGGATGTGGATCATTGGGAAAGGAAATGGATTGGTCAGGAAGCAAGAGTAAGGGAAAACAGATGGGCAGCCTGAATGCTGCACTGGTATTAATGAAGTATGAAAAGAACCAGAGGGGAGGCCTCAAGTGTGCTCACTTGAGTGAAAAGATCCTCAGTGAAGGATTGATGGAAAGACATGGAAAAGAATAACCCAGGATGCGATCTGTCCTAGTGAAAAGAATACACTCAGCAGTGAAATCACAGATCATCAAAATGCCAAAGTGCACATAGATGAAGACATAGATGATGACTTACCAAATCTGTGAAGGAAATGAAACTATGAGTGATAGTTAATAAGATGGATGAGAGAATCAAGATCCCCAAATACCTCAGCCAGCTTTAACAATAGGATAAATCTAATAAAATGACATTTTCCCCAGTATATCAGAGGGTCTCCAATCTCATCCCATGGTGCAAATCTTAGCCTACCCACACCTCAGCCTGTATGACTATTGCTTTTGTCTTCCATAGGAATTCCTCCTGAGGGGCTGGAGAACTTCCTTTAGATCTCTTAAAAATGCAATGCCAATGGAGGATGCAAGGCATCCATCAGTTATTCTAACTCTCTTTCATTGACTTGCCTAATCTCCTTTTCTAATCATAAATCTTCCCAAAAATATCCTGTAGGCCTTTCCTCTTGTGCAATTCATCACTAGAGATGCAATGCAGACCACTCATTCCCTTCATGCACCTCTTCATTGTCTTTTGGGTGACCCACTACTTTAATTCCTCAGAGACTTTAGAATGCCATGACTCAGAGCAATACAACACCACCCAAAGGTTTCTGCTATTGTTTTAGAGAAAAGCTGAGGGAGTCATTAAAAGTACTCCATGATTTTCTGAATGCAATCCAGCATACTCATAAGATCATAGATTTAGATCCAGAAGGGACTGGAGATGCCATCTAGTTCGACTCTTAAATTTCCTGGGGAGAAACGGGGGCTAAGAGAGACTATGGGATTTGGTCAAGGTCACTCGTGCAGTCTATGCCAGAGGCAAGATTTGAAAATAGATCTTCTGACTACTAATCCAGGGTTCCTCCCATTATGCTACACTACCTCTTCTCCTCCTAGTATTCATTTCTGAGCCCAATTCACTGTCTATGTGGAGTGTCTGTTGATTCACACACACACATATACAAACATACACACACACACACACACACACACACACATACACATATGCTGATGAGTCAGATCTGTAGTTTGTCTATCCAACTGTAACACTTGAGTAGGATGTCTTTCATACTCACAGGGCTGGCTCACTCAATCCAAGCCTGCCCTATACTAGGCTCCCAGAGAAGGACCACCTTCATGTGCCTACATTTAAACTTTTCACCATTTCTAAAACACAATAATATGTCATCGCATTCATATACCATCATTTGTCCAGCCATTCCCCACTTGTTTCCAATTCTTTGACACCTGAGTTTCCAATTCTTTGCCACCACAAAAAGAACTGTTATAAATATTCCTGTAAATATGGGTCCTTTCCTCTTTTAAAAAAAATCTGTTTAAGGTTTAGTCTAGTAGTGGTATCCCTAGGTCAAAGGGTATACACAGTTTAAAAGCTTTATGGCAATAGCTTCAAATTGCTTTCCAGAATGGCTAGACCAGTTCATAGCTCCACCAACAGTATATTAATATACTTGCTTTCCCACAGACTCTCCAGCATTTGTCCATTTTTTTCCAATTTTTGGGCCAATTATTGGGCTAATTATTTCAATGTGAGGTGGAACTCAGTTGTTTTTTTCTGGGTAATTAATAATCAATTTATTGATTGGGTTAGCTTATAATCAATAAATCAATGGTCAATGGTTTCTTTTGGTAACCAAAGACAAAGACATGGAGATCACTGAATGCTTAAACACCTTTGGATAAGGGGTGCCTTGACAGGTAAAACCCAACCCTGATTGGTGAACAATTAATAAGGGTATGGACATATTAATGAGAAAGTGGGGTAGAAGTCTTCTGCTCCTCCTGCTGAGAACACGGCTTGATCACAAGACTCAGCCACCTGCAGCAATCTGGACAAAGGAATCCATCTTACCCAGATCACTCTGGTTGGCTTTCTCCTTCATGAGCTGGGTTATCCTAAACTCTAATGGAGGGGTACAAAGACATGGGCTTAATTCTTTGAGGCTGGAAATCACCTAGCTTAGATTCTGTTTACATTCTAAACAGAAGTAAGATCTCCTAGTGGGGAGCATGTTCCCAGAAGACTGGGGCAATTTCATCTATCAACAATGTTCTTCAGGGACTGACTGATTTACAGGGTCTGGTCCCTGAATGAGGAAATAGAAAAAGCTTTAATCCCAATTTAATAATTGATCGTTAATATAATAGAAAATACCCATTTCTCTCATTCCCCCTTTAATTCTTTTGAGAGATTCAGCTTCCTCAATGAATTGCTGATATGACAAATGCTTCATCAAAAAATTTTAACTATGGGCTTTATGAAGGGAGACAATGTGAGAGGAAGAGGGAGAGCAATGGATCGATGCATGGACATGAGCCATTGGGGGCAGTCCCCTTTGGCCAGCAGACATTACAGAAAAAAAGGCACATAGGGAAGAAGTAAATAGTTAAAAGCAAAATTTTCTATTTCATAAAATGAGAGTTGTTTTAATTTAGTGCATTTTTCACATGATTATTGCTATCTTGGATTTCTTTGAAAACTACTTTTTCATACTCTTTGACCATTTATCAACTGGAGAATGGCCTTCATTCTTATAAATATTTGTTGTATACACACATGTATATATGTATATATACCTATACACATATATATACATGTATGTATGTGTATCCATACATACATATATGTATATGCATGTATCTCTCTCTCTGTTTCTATGATTTGTTCTTTGACCCATCTATCCTTTAGAATTGTTTTTAGTTTTTAGAAGAGCTTTTAGTAAAATAATTTTAAAAATTTTTCTTCAGCAGCCATTTTTTGAATATAATCTTCTTTTGATTATGGTACATAGAAGATGCGCTTCATATATTGCTATATTCTCCTTTCTAATCCATTCTGTTATTCTCTTCCATTTTATGGGTGAGTTCTTCCCACTTACACTCAAAGTTATAACTGCTGATTAGGCATGTCCCTCCATCCTATTCTCTTAATGGTTCCTACGCTTGTTTGTTCCCATGCCCCTCTTTTTTTTTTCTCCCTTAACTCAGTATTCAATAACATCTGCTAATCTTTTTTTTCTCTCTCCTCTCTGTATTGTTTTGCTAATGACTAGTCTCTCCCTTAATCTGTCCTTCCTCTTATTTCCCCTTCTGCCTTTTCCTTTTTGTAACATATATATATATGTATATATATATATATATATATATATATATATACATACACACACTATATATACACACACACATATATACATACACACATATATGTATACACATATGCGCACACACATATATGCATATATATGTATGTATCTAACTTTATCTGTGTGTATTCCTCTGACCTTTGGCCAGTTCAGATGAGAATGCTGTTCAAGTGCTACCCACTCAATCCACCCTTTTCTCTTAATTTGTGTAGACTTTTACTTGTGCACCTCAATTACGTGAAGCAATTTCTCCCATCCTTCTTTTCCCTTTCCCTTCAACATATTTCTCTATCATATATTTTCTTTTCTTTGTATTCTTTAAACTTTGTTTTTTATATCTCTCAATATATCATCATGAAGCCATTAGCTTCTATTTGGTTCATCCCACCCACCCCACCCCCCCACCCCACTCCCCAGGCAATTTTCTAATCAGGATTTAGTCTGGTGTATTTTCTAGATCTTTGTAAAGGAATTGGCTGGGGAGTTGGGTTGTACTTCTTCCTGCTACTCTTCCATCTTGGTTCCACCTCATTAATACAATAAATCTTGAATATAATCATTCATGTAACAATAAGGGTACATCAATAATACTATTATCACATGTACTCATATAAGGCAAACACTGGAATAATAAATGCATCAAAGGCCACACATAGACCTGGGTCACACTTTCTACCAATGTCTTCAGTATCTGAGGCGAAGAGTGGGTATACCTCACAGAAACCTAGGATGGAAAGCACATGATTGAGTAAAACCCATCGATTTCAGGTAACTCACAACTCTGGAACTGTAAACTTCAGTGTCCTCTTCTTGTCATAGGAATTGTCTATAAAAGTTCCTTGACTTGTTGTTTCTCTGTTGATCAGATCCCTCCACTGCTATACTGAGTTGATCCAAGCTGTGCTTGACTGACACCTCAGTGGGCTTGAAATCTCAGCCAAACTAGTCAATTCTTTGGGTGAGTTCTGATTCCCTGCTTCTAAGCTGTTCCTCTGCTCACCTAAACTTACTCTACAACAACAACTGCAGGATCTATCACTTCCAGCTTCAGGCTTAGCTAATTCGTTCAGCTACCTTTGAAATGTTGTTACAATCTTTTTGGAAAAGGCAAAAAACCTTTATCCTCAAGCTAGCAAAAACTTCTCCAACTGCTCCTTTGTAGGAATTTTCTCCTATTCCATCTTTTAGCAACAACAGGTGTCAATGCAGAAAATTACCTTCTATCTTCTCTTCTCCATAGAAATAGAGAGCAGAATGTATTATCTCCACTTCTTTCTTTAATTTTCCATCTCTGCAGCAAGATGTAATAGAGAGCAGAGTATGTTCTCTCTTTCTTCTTCCTCTCAGCCACAGGTGAGAATAGAGAGTATTCCAGGCTCTTCTTGGCCAACCAATCTGTCTGGCAACAAGTGATAATGCAGAGATAGAGAGAGTTACAGTCTCTAATGCAGTTCTGAAATCTTACCTTTTCATCTCTCTCTCTCTTTCTCTTTTTGCTGGGTTCAGACTCTGGGTTCTCTATGTGAATGTCACAGGTACTTGTATAGTTAGTAGCTTATGGTTAGTAACTCACTTCTTATCTTCTGACTACAATCAGGTAAATTATATTGTACCATAATCATAGAACAGATCTGTTTTTCATATTCTTTCAGTTATTAAATAAGAGTTCTCCATTTCTTCATTTCAAAATCACTGAAGCATAGTGTATTCTTTATTAATTCTGGTATTCTATAGATTATAAAATTTAAATGAGCAATTGCTGTCTTGAAACTGAGTCAGACTTAACTTCAGTAACTATTTCTCTTATAACTCTAAGAATACCTATGTCACCAATGAGTGAATTGTCCTAACTCAGCCCCTGATTTACTGAGTTATGTTCCAGACAAGTGAATTGACTCCTTCAAAGGGTAACTCCTTTTAAGATATATGTATATGTATATATATATATATATATACATATATACACATACATATAGATAGATAGATAAAAATCCCTTGTAACTACATATCATAACCCAGACAATAGGCAGTCTTTAGGCATTTACCTTTTCCTCCATGAGTAGTTAAGCTAAATTATTTTGAAGGCTTATGGGTTTTATTTAAGAGGCTCTCCAGTTTTCCAAAACTTGGAATCAGAACAATGTCATCTTAAAATAGAAGCAACTAGAGGACTCAATCACTTTTATGGTATCCTTCCTCTATTTGGATTCTATGATGAAGCCCTCCATGATAGTGGCAAGTGCCTTGGACAAGCAAAGATTTCTATTTTATTCCTTGCTTGATAAAGTGTAAGTAGAACGACCAGGCCTCGAACCATACCTGCTAAAGTATATATGTATGGCAAAGATAAGAAAAGAACAGCTGACTCATCCAACGACCAAAGGCTGCTTATTCTAAGAATTATATAATTAAACTTATATAGTTGAGGGACCTTAAGAGAGTGTACTATATCTTCTTCTGTAAATGTCCGGAGTCCTTGGGAAAACTTACTGTCTTTTACTCTACAGTATTTCCACATTGAAGTTTTCCTCCCACACAGGGAGCATTTTCACAAAAGAAAAGAGAACAGTATGCAAAAGATTGATCCATGAGCTTGTCTTCGAATCCTGAGAAAATTCTAAAGTTGATCATTAAAGAGACAGTGAACATCCATAAAGGAAGCAGGAATTACAAAGATTACCCAATTTGGTTTTGTCACGAACAGGTCATGCTGGGCTAAACATTTTACCTTTTGTAGCAGGGTTACAAAAGTTGTAGAAGAGAGAAATGTTGCAGACATAGTTTACCTCAATTTTAGTAAAGGTTTTTATACCATATTCTATATCATTCTTGTAGAGGAGATGAAGAGATGTGTATAAGATGACAACACAGTTAGATGGATTTAGAATTGGTTGGATAGGAAAACTCAGTGGTCATTAACGGTTCAATGTCAATTTGGCAGGAGGCCTCTAATTGAGTACTCCAGGGATCCATGCTTGGCCCTGAGTTGTATCAATTTTTATTGATGACTTAGATAAAGGCATAGATGGCATGCTCATCAAATTTGCAGAAGACACAAAACTGGCAAGGACAGTTAACATATTGCATGGCAGAGTCAAGATCCAAAGAGATCTCGAGAAGCTAGAGCATTGACCTGAATTTAATAAAATGAAATTAGATAGGTACAAATGTTACACTTGGTAACAAAAAAAATTTATCTTCGTAACTATGTGATGGGGCAGGCATGATGACAGCAGTTCATCTGAAAAAGATCTGGGGTTTTAGTAAACTACAAACTCAATGAGTCAGCAACGTGGTTGGCTGCCAAAAAGTCTAATGGTATCTTAGGTTGTATTAAGCTTCCTGGAATAAAGAGGTGATAGTCCCTCTATACTCTGTCCTCATTTGACCTCCAATAGAGTATTGTATTTAGTTTGGGGTGCCATAGTTTAAGGATATTGACAACATGGAGAATGGCCAGAGGAAAGCAACCAAGATAGTGAAGAGCTTTGAGTCTATCTCATACGAGGATTACCAGAAGGAAATGGGGACATTTAGTCTAAAGAAAAGAAGACATGGAAGGGCCATGATATCCATGTTCAAGTACTTGAAGGACTGTGATGTGGAAGGGAGATTGGATTTGTTCTGTTTGGTTACAGAGAATAGAATTAGGAGCAATGGGTAGAATTTGCATATTCTGAAATTTAGGGTGATGTCAGGAAAAACTTCATAGTGATTAGAATCATCCAAAACCAGAATAGACTGCCTTAACACATGGTAGGCTTGCAGATCTCAGGCATATATGCTGGATGCCCCACTTGTCATGGATCAACCCAAAGTAACCCTATAGAGTAATTTATAGAATAAGCTTTTTGAGCCTGTCTGTCCCTCAGCTCTCTCAAGACTGCAAAATCTAAAAACACTACCCTGAAGACAGCTTGCAAATAAATAAATGAATAGATAAATAAAGGTGAATCTAATAGTTGTAATTCTAAACAAGCAAGGTCTATTTCTTTGATTATGTTAGCAATCAGAGGATCATCAAACAAAGTTGTTTCTGTTGTTACATCTTCTCAAGGACACTTTTGGCATTTGCATGGGAGATACTTCATTCAAGAAGAGTCTTCAATGTAGTATTTTGCTTGACTGAATACATTTTTTTTTAGCAGTCAACAAACAATAAACCAAATAGAATCTTGTGTTCTTGGCATCATATAGTTTACTGTGAGACTCTGAAGATGCTGTCTGTAGAAAGTTATTTGCAAAAGTCTGCCAATATTTGCTTCTCAGACCTGTAGGGCTGTTGATTTACATGTAGATTATTCTCATAAAGATTTTATAAAGTTGGAAAAGCGAACATGTGAGTCAGTAGTTACTAATGGTTTCTCAGTGACCTTTTGGGGGGTAATAATGTACTAAGTTGTTTGCAAGCACTTAGTATTCTCTCTTCTTTCAGATATCCTCAGAATCAATTCTTCAATGCCTCCAAAATTATGTCACCTCTGTAATGGACATCCTCAGTGAATATTTGATCTAATCAAATTCCTCTTCCCACCAATGTTTTTCTTTTCTTTGTTTTCTGTTATAGTTTTTATTGATATCTTTTGCTTTTATATCACTTTCATCTCCAAATATCCATCTCCTGCCCCTACCTAAAGAGCCATCCCTTCTAACAAATAAAAAGAAAGAGAAAAAAAATGAAAGATAATGCTATTAAAAAATGAGAAGAGAAACCGATCCTGTCTCTTTCACAGCTGTGAATAGGAGATATATTCTTAACCAAACAAGAGAGAGTCAATTGTTGTTGTTCAGTCATGTTCAACTCTTTGTGAACTTATTTGGGGTTTTCCTGAAAAGATAAGGGAATGGTTTGCCATTTCCTTTTCCACCTCATTTGACAGATGAGGAAACTGAGGTAAACAGGGTTCAGTAACTTGCCCAGGATTACACAATTAGACTAAGATAAGTCTTCCTGACTCCAGGCCTGGTGCTTTATCCACTGGGCCATGATATATGCCCTATAGAGGAAATTACAAAAGATGAAATAGATAATTTATCTATCTAGTTTGTATTATCTAGTTTATTTGTATATACTTATATGTGTTATATATAATATATCATATTATCTATTATCTGAAATATCTAGTTTATTTGTATATACTTGTCATATATATTATGTGTAATATATCATATTATTATCCTCATTATTATATTATTTAGTTTGTTTGTATATACTTCTCTGCTAATTGTCTTCCCACTTAGATTGTGAACTTAAATGCAGGGAGTATTTTTTCCCTCACTCATCTTTCCTTATCCTGCTTCACTTTATGAGATGAAAGGGAATGAGATTACTGATGTCTATGCACAGTGGATAGAGTGCAGGGCCTAGAGGCAGATAGAATCATCTTTATGAATTCAAATCCAGCCTTACCAGCTGTGTGACCTTGGGCAAGTCACCTCACCTGTTTGTCTCAGTTTCCTCATCTGTAAAATGAACTGGAGAAGAAAATAGCAAAACCCTTCAGTATCTTTGCCAAGAAAACCCTCAAAGGAATCACAGAGAGTTGGACATGACTGGAGAATGACTAAATTAAAATTACTTCCTTGCCTCTCATCCTCATACTTGCTTCTTTCAACTTCAAGGTTCTTCTCATCCCGGAGCATCCCTCTGCCATGCTGCTTCCTTATCCATTGGAGAGTTCTTCCTAGAGTCTCTATTTAGGGGAAGAGCATAGGCCAGCCATCCTTCATTCTTTTCTGGATTCTGCTTCTGTCTCTCTGATTCTCCCAAATTCACTTCCACATCATACCCCCTTCCTCCTTGTGAGTACCTTCTTATCCCTCCTCCCCCGCATTGTTGTATAAGCCCCTTAAGAGCAGGGACCAACTTTCTTTTTGTTGATGTTTGTAGCCTCTGTGCTTAGCACCGTGCCTGGCACATTGTAAGCTCTTGATAAATGCTTGTTGCCTTAATTCCTGTTCCCTTAAAGTGACAATGGAAGACTGGGGGTGAGATAGAATAATAGTCTGCTTGTAAATAGGATAAGAATTCATTCATATGTACCCCCAGGATGGATGCTAAAAATACTATACAGACGAGAATCAACTATGCCCAAACATTCCACCATTCTCAAATCACAACATGATTTCTATTTTTTTGTTGTTGTTCCCATGAGATCCCTCTCTCCCTTTACCTCCATTCTTTTCTCCTGGCACCTTTGTAACACTAGTACTTTCAATTTAACTCAAACCATTTTTCTCTAGAAATGGTTCCTCAGGACCCTGGAAAGGCATCTTTACTGTGCTATTCCATCATCTATGAGGCAGTTTTCCTTTAAGCAGCAGCCTCCCCTTCTTCTTTCTGCACTTTTCTGTCTCTCTGGGTCTTGTTTCTCCCGCTCATGAATGCAAGTTCTCTCTGTTTCCCTTCTGTTTACTCACCTTCTCTAAAGGATTTGTGTGAGTGGTTGATTTCGAATTTATTAGAGCTAACTCCCCAGTGATTGTAGTTATTTGATAAGTTTGAATGTTTCCCTTGGAGTTATAAAATTTCCCTATAGTAATTAATGAATATTTTAATTTTATTTGCTTTATAAATATATGCCCCTGTTTTTGAAAAGACACAGCATGGAGGTATATTGTTACTCAATATGATAAGACAACATTCAGGGATACTGGGAAAATGCACTATTGCCAGGGTTAAAAGGTTCATGACATACATTGTGATGTCCAGGGAAATGAGACTCATTCAGGTTGTGGACCCTTCTTGGTCTCACACAGTACATCACTAATTTTCCACTCTCAAACAGATCTATTCTCCAAGTCTGAATCACTTTGGTTGAAACTGAGAAGCAGAAGTTTATTTTCCCAGACTCTCCTACACTGGAGTCCAGCATGTCCCTTAAGAATACTCAGCTCTCAGTAAAGTAAGTCCTGGAAACTTTTCTAACCCTGGTATTAGTGGTACCAGTGAAATTTCACCTTCAGAGTTTCTCTCTTTGTTTCCTAGTCTGCCTTAAAGAAAGCAGAAAAGAAGAAAATTGTGTCTTGGGACCATCTCCCCGATAATCAATGTAGCTCCTCTACTGAAATTAATTTGTATTTATTTTGCAAATATTTTGAATATACTTACATGCATATATAAGCTCATTGAAAGTAGGGGCTATTACATTTTTGTCTTTGGGTCCCTAGAGCCTAGTACAGATTATGTCCAGCATATGTAAATGATTGCCGATTGATAGCTTTCTGTGAAGGCATCTTTGCTTGGCAGAGAAGCTGATGCCTCGTTTCTCCATTAAAGAGGGTATCCAGATAGAAAATTATGATCCACAACTGTCATTCAGTCAGTTGATAAACAACTATGAAGTGCCTACTATGTGCCAAGCAGGCAGCTAGGTGGTGTAATGGATAGAGTGCCTGACCTGGAGTCAGGAAGGCTCATCTTTACGAGTTCAAATCTGGTCCCAAGCACTTCCTAGCTGTGTGACCCTGGGCAAGTCACTTAACCCTGTTTGCCTCAGTTTCCTCATCTATAATATGATCTGGAGAAGGAAGTGGCAAACCACTCTAGTGTCTTTGCCAAGAAAACCCCAAATGGGGTCAAGAAGAGTGAGATACAACTGAAAATGACTGAACAACAACATGTGCCAAGCACCGTGATAAGTGCTGGGGATACAAAGAAAGGTATAGGTCAGTCCTTTTTCTCAGACCTCACAGTCTAATGGGGGAGACAGCATGCAAAGCAGTATGTACAACCTAGATGCAGGATAAATCAGAGGTAACTAGAATTAAGAAGGATTAGAAAAGGCTTCCTGTAGAAGGCAGGAGCTTAGCTGGGATTTCAAGGAATCTGGGGAATCCAAGGGACAGAGATGAAGAGGGAGAGCATTCTAGGCATGGGGGACAGTGAAGGAAAATGCAGTCAGGAGATGCAGTGTTTTGTTCAAGGAACAGCAAAGATGAAAATGTCATTGAATCGAAGAGTACGTGGAGGTAGTGTAAGAAAGAAGACTGGAAATGGGGTGGGGCCAGGTTGTGATGAGCTTTGAGCAACAAACAGGGAATTTTATATTAGATCTTGGAAGTGATAGGGAGGCACTGGAGTTTATTGAACAGGGGGTGGCATGGTCAGATCTGTGCTTTAGGGAAATGATTTTGACAGATGAACAGAAGATTGACTGGAATGGGGAGAAACTTCTGTCAGGCACACTGACTGGCAGGCTATTGCAATAGTCCAGCTATTTCAAAAAATGAGGGCCTGCGTTAGGGGTGGGGTTAGTATCAGAGGAGAAAAGAGACATATGAGAAATGTTAGGAAGGTAAAAATTGATAAGCCTTAGAAGCAGGGTGGTTATGAATTGGGGCAGGGGGACATAATGCCAAACAGGGTGGGACTTTTTGCTGTTTTTCATTTGAATGCTTCTCAGCACTGAGGCAATCAGTGCCTTTGACTGAGTCTTGCCTTTGTTTCAATCAAGAGTCTTTGATTGGATGGGGAGTCTTTGATGGCCTGCTTAAGTCACAGGAAGGCCAAGGTCACATGGGTTTGAGTTGCATGCTTCTAATGCCCTCTGACCCTAAAGAAGTGTATATATACTCTGAGGTTGGTGTTTTGTTTTGGGAGTTTCACTCATTGGAAGAGTGGTTGCATGGTTTGGCCAGACAAGACTCTGGGTAGCCTTTAAGAGCTACCCCCTGGTTTTAAAAACCCAGATGTTGGTGCTTCTCTCTCTGGCAACTGTGTATTGTGATTTGGTCAGACAGATAGAAGCCTGTATGTTGGTTTCTGTTATTCTCCCTGCTTGTAATTCCTGTTTGTAATTTCTGTCTGTATTATTTCTGAAAGTTCAGGGTGCTGACTTTTCCCCCTGAACTAAGTGAATGATATATGTATGTTTGATTAAAGTAAGATTGTTAACCCTTTAAAGTTGCTTTCCTTACAGAAGCAGATCAAAGAACCTGTACTGTCAGCCCTCCTGTGTGCTGGTGTTATTGGCTTTGCACAGCCACACTAGCTGCTAGCAACATTGTTGTCACAGGGGAGGGATGAGAGAGAATGAGTAGTCAAGGATGACACCTAGCCTGGGTGAATGGGAGGGTGGTGGTGCCCTCCACAGTAAAAAGGAAATTTGTAAGGAGAGATGTTTTGGGATAAAACTACCAAGTTCAATTTTGCATATGTTAAATTTAAGATGTCTACTGGATGTCCAGTTCAAGATGGCTAATAGGTAGTTGGATGTGTAAAATTGAATGTAAGCAGAGGTTAGAGCTGGAAAATAAATCGAAGAATCATCAGCACAGACACAATAATCAAATCCAGAGGAGCCAACGAGATCACCAAATGAAATAGTATACAAGGAGAAGAGGCTAGAGCCTCATGGGACAACCATGGTCAGCGGGCATGACCTGGACAAAGATCCAGCAAATGAGACTGAGAAGAAGCGGTCATACAAGTAGGAGGAGAACCAGGAGATAATAGTGCCATGAAAACCTAGAGAGAAGAGAGTATCAAGAGGAAGAAAGTGCTCAACACTATCAAAGGCTGCAGGGCAGAGGCTCACATTAATAAGGATGTGGACTGAGAAAGGGCTATTAGATCTGGCAGTTAAGGTCTATTAGTTAACAAACACCACACCCTTGCACTCAGCTCTAATCTCTACTTACTCCTGACAAGTACTACACTGTCTAGTTCTGTGCAGATCAGTCTCTTTTATTTCATCTTGTATGTTCCTTATTGTTTGTCTCAGTCAATGTGTCTTTCTTAGCTTATTAACTTCCTGACAACAGGAAGGTCTATATGTTCCCTTTGCCTAGTACCCAGCATAGCACTGCCTACAATTAGAGCAGTTGTCTTAACCATTAAAAAAAATGTCACAGAACCCTTTGGCAATCCAATGAAGGCTGCTGACTCTTCAGAACAATGTTTTTAAATACATAGGATTACAAAGGAAAACAATTATATTAAAATGAAGGTACTTAAATATTAAAAAAATATTCATGAACCCCTGAATTGAGGCCTTCAATAAAGTTTTCTGAAGATGGTGCTGGGCACCATCTCTGTAGCAGAGCTCTGTCCTTGGTGCTGGAAGAGGATGGAACTACCCTCAGGGAGCTCCTAGTTCAATCTTAAAGACTCAATTCCTTCCTGTGTAAAACTTTCTATCAGAAGGGGACACCCTGCCCTTAGAGAGCTCCTGGACATGACAAACAGAAACAAGAAACAATTCTTACTCATCACACTGCAATACACTGCCTAATTACATGAATACTTAATGTTTGTACTGAGCATTAAATTTTGTCAAGCCCTTTTCACAGCTCTTTGATACTCAGAAGGACCAACATGAGACAATGGAGAGAATCCTGGATCAGGAGTCAGGAGACCTAGCTCTACCATTAACTAGCTGCATGATCTTGGGTGAGTCACATAACCACCTCTGGGTCTCAATGTGCCAAATGTTTTATGATTGTATGAAATAATCCTCTCTCCATTTGAGAGATTAAAAGAAAAAGCAGCTAAGGCACAGAAAAGTAAAGAGACATGCAAAAGTCATACAACTATTTATAGAGAGCTATACTAGAACCCAGATATTTTGGCTTTAAGGTCAAACTTCTTCCTACTAGGGCACAAAATGCTTTATGATAAAGAGGAAGACAATGGTGTGCTGATGAATGAGAGGCTGGTGACACATCCAACTCAAGAGGGACATTCCGTACCTTCTCATAGCTCACTCCTGGTCCTTGCCTTCCCCTCCCCTTTTCAGCCTCATCTCTGCCTCTTTTCTGTCTGACCCTTGTTGTTCTTTGTATCTGTTTATGATTCCCCTTAGTTCTGAACCCTTCTCTAGTGACCAATTTTGTCTTCAAACCAGATACAAGAAAAGTCCTCCATTGTAGAGGGAAGTTTAACTTGATGTTGAGGGGGTGAAACACCAACTTCCTAACATTCAGAGCTGTCCAAATGCAGAATGAGTGACCTTGGGGGGAAGTGGGCTCACCTTTACTGGAGGTCTTCAAGCAACGATTGAATAGGCACTTCTTGGGCATGTTGTAGGGGAGATTATTCAAGGGTCGGGGTATGAGTTGGACTCATTGGATTCTGGAATCCTTTCCAAATCTGAAATTCTGTGATTCTGTGAAATTATGAAATTGGGAAAGAGACCAACTCAAGTCCACCATATCCTCAGTGAGTTGGAAGGAGACCAAGGAGATTTGTAGTGCTATTTATGTGGTGTCAGGGAGGGGCTGTAAAGGAGAAGACTCCGCTTAAATGATGTAATTCAGACAAGGAGTTAAAAAAACTCCTACATATGACACTTCTTGCATTTACTGTTGTCTTTCCCATGAGAATGTGAGATCCTTGAGAACAGAGTGAGATTCTTTTCCTTGCCTTTCTTTGTGTGGCCAGCACTTAGCACAGTGCCTGGCAAATAGCAGGTCCTTAATAAATTATTGTTTGTTGTTGTTGTTTATCCTTCATTCTTAAAGAGGACCAATGGTATCATGAAGGAAATTTCTTGACTCGACCATGAATTGGATTTAAGTAAGGCAGAGCTGCACAGAGGCATCAGCCTCAATCTCTCCTCTGGAGTCATTGGAGTCCAGTGGCAAGACAAGAGTCAAGACAACTGGTGATGGCACCACTTAATAAATATTAGTTAACCAATGAGCATCTGTCAGCATTCACACACAGAAATCCTGTCACACACATATCCTCCAAATACCTCACCTGCTTCTTCAGGTGAATTTTTGTTCCTGCCAGAATTACAGTGCATCATTTGCATTCACTCTCTATGTTTAACCAGTAGGAAGCTACCCAATGGACCAGAGAGAGACAGAGGACTTATCTCCCAGTGGTTGGTAGAGAACTTGGACAATACCTGCTGCATCTCACTTGGAAATTCTCCTCCTTTGGAAGTCTTCCCTGATAAAGGAGAGCCCAATCTAAAAACACTGACCAGCACCCTATGGATTACCCCACTCAGAATCCCTTCTGCCCCTGAACTGAATTTAAGAGGTATATATCTTTGATGCTCCAATCCAACCTCCACACAGCTACCAAAATAATTCTTTCTGAAGGACATAGCACCCTACTCAAGACTCTTCAGTGACACCCTATTGCCTCTAGGATGAAATACAAATGCTCAGCTTGTCCTTTCAAGCCCTTTGCTGTCTGGTTCCAAGTTACCTTTGTAGGTGAGCCTTTATAGGCTTATTTCATGACTTCCTTCACACATTAGATTACAGCCAAACTGACCTAATTTCTGTTCTCCAAAGGTGGTATTCCATCTCATGCCTCCGTCCTCTTGCAAAGGTCTCTACTGTGCCTAGAAAGTACTCTTTCCTCGTCTCTGCCTTTCAGAATCCCTGGCTTCCCAGAAGACTCAACTCATGTGCCACCTCCTACAGGAAGCCTTCACTGCCCTCCTTCCTCAAAGAATCATGTGCTTCCTTACCCATTTCTATGCTGGATCCCACTCCCCTCCCCAGTACAGCTCTTTGGGGAGTAAGAACTGTTTTCGTTTTTGTGCTTGTCTCATTAGGACCATGAACATCATAAGTCCTTACTAAATGCTTGCTGGATTGTATTGCTGGATGTAATAGCATAGGTTCGAAATCCAGTCCCCTAAGCAAACTCTTGCAAAAGTTCCGCTATAGAAATATCTTGCCATTCCCCTTGTGCCCCCTCCCATCTGGGTAGCTTGGACATCATAGCCTAACCCTAAAGTTGGTTGACTCCTCATCCCTCCACTCCTCACCTCACTACTATCCTTGGAATCCTACTCATTATAACTATAGACTTTTGACAAGGAGTGTTGTGCTGGTAAATGTTTAACAACCAGCTCTGGAGACAGGGAGAGGAATAGATGCAGGCCATTGTTTTAAGTTTAATCAGCATGGTTAGCATTTTCCCCATAACTTTGAACACTGTTCAGCAAAACAGTGAATCAAGCCTTAATATGTAGTGTTATCAATGCCCCCATTGAAGATTTACCTATAGGCTCTCCTGAGCCAGTGTGAACTACCTCCAGTATATCCTTGATCTTAGCACCTTAACTGCCTCATTTTTCAGATGAAGAACTTGGCTACTAGAGAAGCAAAGTGATTTACTCAGGGTCATACAGCTAAGAGACAAAGTCAAGACGGCTTCAGGACTTCTGATCCCTCAGCTAATGCATTTTCCACTACAGTACAGACTGTTTTAATTCCTTTCCAAAGATATACTAGATCTCCCAGCCATCCAACTCTAGTTAACTAATGAGGTAGCTGGGTGGTACAGGGTATAGAGTTTTGGACCTAGAGTCCAGAAGACCTGAGTTCAAATCGTGCCTCAGACACTTACTGACTGTGTGACCTTTGGGCAAGTCACTTTACTTTGCTAAATAAAGTCTTATAATAGGATACCAAGAAAAATCAACTTCACAAATGTATGAGGGAGGCATAGTTAGATAGTGATTCTGAAGAAAGATCTAGGGGTTTGAGTGGACCTCATGGGCAATATGAAGCAACAGAGTGATGTGGCAGCCAAAAGCTAATGTGATCTTGGGCATATTCTCCAAGAATAGAGAGGCAATAAACCACCTGTAATCTGCCTTCTCCAGACCTCAGCTAGAGGGACTGCACTCAGTTCAGGGGGTCATGGTTTAAGAATGACATTGATAATCTGGAGAGTATCTGGAAGAAGATAAGCAGAGATGGTGAAGGACCTTGTGAACATGTCATAGGAGAGCAGTGGAAAGAAATAAGGATGTTCAACATGGAGAGAAGAGGATTCAAAGGGGACATTATAGTTGTGTTCAAGTGGAGCAACTCAAGGGAATCAGAAGAACCAGATTGGGAGGTTAAAAGAGTAAGTAAGCACTAGCTTCTTCAGATATTGTTAGGGGTCAGTTTTTCCTTCATACATCTCTGATAATTCTATCAGATTGGAACATTATGGGAATTTGTGATCCTTTTTTGAATTTGGAGGATACACCCTACGTCCTCAGTTTTCACCATCACCCCATTCACCTGGATCCTGAGTCCAGGTAGAATAGATCCACAAAGAACCAAGAACGAGTCCTTCTCAGTCATGTCTGGGTGTGGGGCAGCCCCCTTCTTTGGCCCTATGTCCTTCCCCTCATGCTGCCATAGGAAACCTCAGCTTCTACAGGACCAGGGCTATATTATCTTCACTAGTACCTACAACATATATACAGTCATCTAATCCACAACTACAACAGAAGATGGGTCTGTTTCTCTGGTTATGTCCTGATGGAGATGTCCTTGCATCATTTCATCATGGCATCTGAGTGATATAAAATGAGGAAGAGAGAAGAAGGAACTCTTGATTTCAATAGCTACTTCTATAAAAACAGCTCAACCTTGACTGGGTCAGGAGCATCTTCTTAAGTGTGAACTATGAAAGCAAAGGAGAAGAGTTACATAGTGATACAAATTCAGATAAAAAAATCCAATAGGGGATAAAGTGAGAGATGAAATTGTAAATGAAACTGTTGTCTGTGGAAAGGTAATCTACAATTAAACCCTCTATACTTCCAGACTTCCCTATTAGTAATGTCAAGGGCACCATTATCCTCCCAGCCACCCAGGTTCACAACCTTGGCATCATTCTTGGTTCCTTAGCATCTCTTACCTACATATCCAATCTGTATCCAAGACCTGTTGATTTCATGTTTACAGCATCTCTTGAATACTCCTCTTCTTTACCACCCTGGTGTAGGCCATCATCACCTCATACCTAGACTATTACAATAGTCTGCTGATGGTTCTGCCTGACAGATGTCTCTCCCTCCTCTAGTCCATCCTCCATGCAGCTGCCAAAGTGGTTTTCCTAAAGTTCAGATCCAACCACATAACCCCCACTACTCAATAAACTCCAACGGCTCCCTGTCACCTCCAGGATCAAATACAAAACCTTCTGTTTGACATTCAAAGTCCTTCATGACCTAACACTATCCTCCCCTCACACACTTTTCTAGTCTTTATACCTTACTGCCTACCACGTATTTTTCATCCAGGAACACTGGCCTCCTTGCTGTTCCTTGAACAGGACATTCTGTCCCTTGGTTCCAGGCATTTTCTCTGGCTATCCCCCTTGCCTGGAATGTTCTCCATCCTTATCTTCTTCTCCTGACTTCTCTGGCTTCCTTTACATCCAAACAAAAATCCTGCCTTCCACAGGAAGCCTTTCCCACTCCCTCTTAATTCTAGTGTCTTCCCTCTGTTACTTATTTCCTATTTATCATGCACATAGCTTGTTTGCACACATTTATTTGATTATCTCCCCCATCAGAATTTGAGCTCTTCGAGGGCATAAGACTGTCTTTTTTTTTTTTGCCTTTCTTTGAATCCTTAACACTTAGCACAGTGCCTAGCACATAGTACATGCTTAATAAATGCCTATTGACTGACTAACTACTATGGTCCTCTAGCTCCATTTGTTGTTGTTGCCTAACCCAGGCTAACTGTGGTAATAGTAGCTATGACTCAAGGTCAATGATGTGCATGGTTATATGTCAGAATTTGGCATATCTGCTGCAGTCTGGCTTCATCTACTTTCTTTTTAAAAAATTTTTTTTCAAGTAAGAAAGTAGTGAGGGTTTATTATACAGGTATGCTATGCTTAGCCACAAAGAAAAAAAATCAATCTGGAATGACAAAAATTCCATGGCATAAAGGCCAGAGGCAGGTAGGTGGAATCTACATTAAATGATGGCATGTCTTTTTGTCGGGGAGGTGTCAAATGGTGGTAAGAGTACTTTATCAGATGGTAGAGCTAGTAGAGTCCTTTGTAGGGTGTTTGATGTCTCCTGAAGGTTTCTGCCTTCCTGAGAATGTCGACAAGGGTCATTCCATCTCTGCTCTTGTGGCCTCTGTGGTCAGCACAGTCTGGTCTTCTGAGCAAAAGAGGCATTCCCACAGTGAAATTGAGAGCCACATTTAAATCTGAAAATGATACTTCTCCTGTAGGTAAGGCCAAATTCAGACCTGTGGCAGAGATACCATAACTCAAAATTAGGACTCTTTTCAAAATAGAAATCATGCTTTCCCAAGTTTAAGTTAGTTGTTATGTACTTTAGTTGGTTGGTTGGTTGTTGTCCTTCATGCTAGAAGAGGACCAAAATGACATCACTATGTTGGGGTCAGGGTACAGGGTGTCCAACTTCGGCTGATCAGACCAACATGAGCTTAGAAAGGCTCTTAGAAGGCTCAGACCTCTGCATCATCTTTCTCCTCTTGCATTTCAGCCTATGCATTCGCTTCTTCCTGCACTTGGCTTCACAGTGCAATGGAAGTTGACAAGATGGTGCTAAGTCATCTGCTTTCTTAGGTACTATTGTGCCTCTCTGTATTGGTCTCCATAATCAAGAATTCACTCTGACAATAAAGTCAGAAGCCATTTTTCTTTTACATTGAACAGAAGACATGATAGATTATAAGTTTCTTATTCACTCTTATTACCCCCATGTTGTGTCCCTCAAGTTGCAAATATCTTTGCCATATCCTTCCAGTCTATGTAGTTTTTCAGTCTTTCACAAAGCAATAACTATTCCTTGAAGACTTTCTACAATTTAGTCTGATGGGCTGACCATGTTGTTCAAATGCCGAAAGTACATTTGCCTAAAAGACGATTTTACGGAGAACTCACACAAGGCAAAAGCTCACATGGAGGTCAGAAGAAGTGATACAAGGATACTCTCAAGTTTCTCTGAAGAACTTTGGAATCGATTGTGAGACATGGGAGACACTTACACAGGCCCAGCCAGCATAGCGTGCCCACATCAAAGAAGAGCAAAGCAGAATTGCAGAAGCTCAAAAGAAACATGAGATGTGCAAATTTAGAGGCATCTCCACTCCAAGTGTTCATGTGAATGATTTGTGTCCAATATGTGGTAGAGCCTTCTAAGCTCATGTTAGTCTGATCAGCCACAGTTGCACACCCTGTACCCTGACCCCAACATAATGATGTCATTTTGGTCCTCTTCTAGCATGAAGGACAACAACCAACCAACCCACACATATAACAACTAACTTAAACTTGGGAAAGCATGATTTCTATTTTGAAAAGAGTCCTAATTTTGATTTATGGTATCTCTGCCACAGTTCTGAATTTGGCCTTACCTACAGGAGAAGTATCATTTTCAGACTTAAATGTGGCTCTCAATTTCACTGTGGGAATGCCTCCTTTGCTCAGAAGAGATCTGACTTTTTTTTTCATGAGCTTCTCTTCCTTAGAGTATGCCTTATAAATTAGCTTCTGGCCACTGTCTTCTATTGTCAGTATATTGTTGTTGAGTCGTTTTTTCAGTTGTGTCTGACTCTTCACAATCCCATTTGGGGTTTTCTTGGCAGAGGTACAAGAGTGGTTTGCCATTTCCTTCTCTAGATCATTTAAAAAATGAGGAACTGAGGCAAACCGGGTTAAGTGCCTTGCCCAGGGTCACACAGCTAGGAAGTCTCTAAGGTCAGATTTGAACTCACGAAAATGTCTTCTTGACTCCAGGCCAGGCATTCTGTCCACTGCACCACCTGGCTACTCTTGTCCATGTATTAGAACTGATCAAATGCATCAGGTAATTCACTGAGCACTTCCCAAGTGGCCTTCCCTGTTTTTATGGTATATATTACTCTGAAAACCTCCAAGCCTTTCACATTTCTTTGCAACATTTTAAATAATATCTTTAGCTTTCTAAACTATAGCTACTTTTCACGTTAAAAAGGCTGTCACCATACATTTCAACCACTTCAGCATCCACTTTTAAATAGATTTTAATAGATTAAATGGGGTTTAAGACATTAAAAAAGTAATATTACAAGCAGTAAGCAGTAAACATGCAAACTTATAATCAAAAGGCATGTAATAAGCAAGGCTGCATGCATTTTACCAATGGTGAATAAACAATAAGGGAAAAGCCAAGTTGATGTCAATGCAACAAAAAGAAACTCAATATCCCCAAATCTGCATCAATACCTTTTTTCATGTGCCAACAGAGCATAAATAAATATACAAAAAAATGAGGTAAATCAAAACATGTGCTCCCACTCATAAGTCGCTTAAACCTGATGCCTCATCAATAGAGAACATCAATTAATAGCATCAATAAGATGCTTTGCTGGAGGCTGGCAGCAATTCTGCCTTCCTTCTCACCACTAGAGAAGTGTCAAAGTGCTGAGTTGCCTTTTGTATGCATTCCTGATTCCAAATCAGCGGCAGATCCGCAGTCCGTCTTTTCACCACATGGTTAGCAGACCCCAAATAGTTTGAGCTGCACATGTTCTAAATCCCACATGAGGATTATATCGGCTGAGCACACTGCACATGTTTGTGAGGCTGGCCTTGGCCAGCCCCCTGTTATAAGCAGTTTCATTTTAAAGGCAGATAGATTATAGTAGAAAGGATTGTCTTTGAGAGGCTGAGGATGACACTCACCAAAATAAAAATAAAAAATTAGAAATAAAATAGAACTTTACTAAATTGTAATAAAATAGACACATTCAAAAAGCAAAAAAAAATTAGAGACTACATTTAAAAGGAACAAGAGGAATAGCTTGTTGATAGTAAAGGAAGGAGAAGATATAAAATAAAATAAAATTTCTAGAGTGGGAAAATGAAAATCCCACTGGAGACTGAACACGAAACTGGCAAAAAAGTAAAACTGAATTTGAAATGTCACATTGGGGGAAAAATCAATGAATTCTAAGAATAAAGATATTTAAAATTAAACAAGTAAGACATAAAAGTACAAGAAAAGTGAATGAAACAAAATGTCTTCCATCTAGCCTCAGGGATTCATCTCAGCTAGGTCTAGGAGTATGGATATAAAATTATGGTTCTCCAATTATAGAGAAACTAGTGCTTGCCCAGGGGCATGATATTAGTAAGCCTCCCTTGCTTTGGTGATTTCCACATGGGATCAGTGACCTTTCCTCCTCCCTCTTGCTCCTTAGCCAGCACTGAGATGGGGGATATGTCTCCCAACACTTTATAGGTGTCAAAATTTCTCCCTAAATTTCTGGCCAATGCCATTATTTATTACTCCAGAGAAGAATTTGATGGCCATCAGATTGTCTTGTTTATAATCAGACATGGGACACACATGACATTGCTAGGTGGGGGACAGGGAACCCAACTACAAAGTTAGAAGCCATAATCAATCACCGGCTGCTTTGGCTACAGCTGTGTGGTGAGATCTTTGTCTCTTCTTCACTGTCTTCCTCCTCTGAGCAGAAATCAAAGCAGAGCTAGTAGTGAGACTTCCATCCATCTGAGGTATCACTTCTTGGCCACCAAATTCTGTACCAGAGGAGGGAGGTACGGAAGCCAATGTCTAAGAATCAGAGCTAGTATAACCCTGCCAGTGGCACTTCCTCCTGAATAGTGCAAGATGGACAGCTAAACTCCTCTTTCAGCTTCCTCTTCTTGGAAGACTTCAAAGCCACTTTAAGAGAGACATCATCAAACTTGTGACCTCTGCAATAGAATCTGTTCTCCACTTCTGAACTGACATCTCCATAACAATGCTAACCTGGCAGGGAGCCTTGAGAGTCCAGGTTACAAAAACTGGTGGAATTTTTTGCCTTGTTTTTAAAATTAATTTTAAAATTCTGAATTTTCAAAGAAATCTCAAACATTTCCATATATACAGCTGAACACAAAAAAAGAGGATTATATCTTAAACAGTGAATCTCCATTTCATGCTGCTTGCTTTTTAAAAAAATACCTAATAAATTCTACACATTACTTTCAAATCTGTCCTAGTTGTCTGTGCTTCCTTCTCCACTCACTTTAGTTCTCTTCTGTGCATTTAAAAAAAGTGTTTTGATGGCTCTCTTTTTTCACATTATTATTGCTTTACCCTATCCCTTTCCCCCTTCAAACAGCCAATCAAAAATTGAGAAAGAGAAAAAAAAATGCTTGTAACAAACAGAAATTGTTGTTGAGTCATTTCAATCGTGTCCAATACTTCATCACCCCCTTTGTGGTTTTCTTGGCAAAGATACTGGGCTGGTTTGCCATTTTCTTCTCCAGCTCATTTTGCAGATGAGTAACTTAAGCAAACAGGGTTAAGTGACTTGCCCAGGGTCACACAAGTAGTATGTGTCTGAGGCCAGATTTGATCTCAGGAAAATGAAATCTTCTCGACTCTAGGCCCAACACTTTATCTACTGAGCTGCCTAATTGCCCTAGAATCCTAGAATGCTAGAATCTGCAAAGGCTGTTTGACATGCTTGAAATACATTCTCTTATTTTGACCAATTAGAATCTTTAGGTTCTTTCTTTTCTTCAAAGCTCATTTCAGGTACCATTTCTTTTGTTCCCCAATTGGGAGGCATTCTCTTAGATTCTAATATTTTGCTTTGGTTTTCCTTTTAATCCATGGATCAGGAAGTTTGTTTTCACTGAGGCTCTGCCCTCCATCTTGATCAGTGCTCCCTATTCATTTGTTTCCCTGTTGTGTGTGATGTATTTCTACATCAAACTGTCTCTATGTGTATATTCAACCCTCTTTTGTCCTATTTAGATAAGAATGAAGTTCACCTGATGCCCTCTCTTCTCACTCCTTCCTCCATGTTTGTATACTCTTCTCACACAACCCAATTACGAGAAATAACAAGTTCTGCCCCTTCTTCCTCTTTCCTGCACTAGTGTCTTCCTTTTATCCTTCCTTTACTTTCTACCATAAAACTCTCAGAACAGAACAAATCTACCCCCATTCTCTCTCTCTCTCTCCCCCCTCCCCCACCCCCATCTCCTTTCTTACTGAGAAGACATTAAGGTTCTCAATAGATATTTGTTTCTTCTCCTTCATTAGAATGTTAGCACTTCATCATCACACAGCCTCTTCTGATTGCTCAGATAAAATGGCCTTTCCATGTTTCTTTGGATTTTTGTGTTTGCATTTCAAAGTTTCTTCTCAGCTCTGGTATTTTCATCAGAAATGCTTCAAAGGTCTAAAATTTATTAAAGATTGACTTCCCCTCTATAGAATTATATTCAGTTTTGCAGGGTAGGTATCTTTCGCCTATTGTGTTCCAAGATATCCTCTTGTTTTTACTGCTAAGTCTCATGTGTTCCTGGCACTAGTTCCTTGGTACTTAAATAAAGATATCTTTCTGGATGTTTGCAGTATTTTTTCTTTAATGTGAGAGCACTAGATTTTGGCTATGACATTCCTAGGACTTTTCCTTTTCAAGTTCCTTTCAGGAGGTGCTTGTTGTATTCTTTCTATCTTTACCTCACCCTCTAGTTCAAATAGATCTGGGCAGTTTTCATTTAAGATTTTTTTGAAATATGGTGTCCAGGTTTTTTTAAATCACAGTTTTCAAGGTGTCCAATAATTCTTAAATTGTCTCTCCTTGACTTGTTTTACTAGTCAGTTGTCTGTGGTAATACATTTCTTGTGTTTTCTTCTAGTCTCTTTTAATCCTTCGATTCCATTCTAATTTTCCTTGCTATCTTATGGAAATCATTGATTTCTTTTTGGTTTACTCTAGTTTTCAGGAAGTCTGCTACTTGAGTAAGATTTATCATTTCTAAGCTATTTTCTAATTCTTTCCTCCAGAGCTTTCATTTTATTTGTTCTTACTGCACCAGGCAAGTCACTTAACTCTGTTTGCCTCAATTCCTCATCTACAAAATGAGCTGGAGGAGGAAATGGCAAACCACCCCAGTATCTTTGCCAAGAAAACTCCAAAATGGTGTCACGAAGAGTTGGACATGACTGAAGCAACTGAATAAATTGCTTACTTAATTTCTACTATGTATTCATGTAATCCTTATGGAAAATCCATTTTTTTTTGTCCTTTGGGTTTCAGCCTAAAGTCATTATGAAATGACTTTCTCCTTCTAGGCTGGATGTTTGGGTATCTCTAGATCTATAATGCATTTTTTATTGGCAGCATCTTTTTTGGTTTGTTCCTATCTCAAGATTTAGTTCCTGAGCTAGGACTTTGTGCCACTTCTGCACATTTGGGTGGGATGATAGGCCCTGCTTGGTCTCCTCTAGATTACCTAGGTTCCTGCACTGACCTTTAGCTCCTGGGGTTAAGCTGTCTGGAACTTAGGCCCTACTATGGTGTCTCAGGACAGAATGCTAAGGACCTTAGAGTCCCTTGGAGCCTGGGCTGGGCAGGTGTGAGAAATTCCAAGGTTACCCTGGTTGCTACTGTTCCCCAGGATTTCTAAGGCCCCTCCACACTATCTCTGTGAGTTTCCAACCACTCTGGGATGTTTGGGGATAGAAGCCCTCTACTCTTGCTACCTCCAGACACAGAGCCTTGTAGGCTACACATGTTTCTGGGTGGTCTCTAGTCATGCTGGGAGGCTGAGGACTTGTTTGCCTCTGCTAGACCTGACTGTTCTGGGGTCCTCCTATCTTATTGCTCATGAGCTACCAGAGGACAGTTTTTGAAGTTCTGGGTTGAAAGTAGTACCCTGCTATAGTTTCTTATTGGATTTCTTGATTATCATTTAGTTGGACTGGAACAAACTTAATGAATTCTACTGGAGTACAGATGTGGCAGCTAGGTGGTCCACTCTCATTTTGGTGGCCAACTTGACCAGATGACTTCTTACACAAGTTCTTGAAGGATTGTCATGTGGAGGAAGGGTTAGGCTGGCTTTGTTTGACCTAAATGGGCAGAACCAGGAACAATGTGTGGAAGGTACAAAGAGACAAATTCAGACTTGATCATGAGAAAAACTTTCTAACGATTAGAGCCATTCAAGAGTGTAATGGGCTGTCTGGGGAGGGGTCCCTCTCCTGTTGCCCTCCCCCAAACTCAGAGGTCTTTAAAGAGAGACCATTTCTTGGTTGGTACTTCTGCCTGTTATGATGGTGACTTCTCAGGCATTGTATGGGGTGCCAGTGGGCATTCCTTTGGGGACGTGCTAGACCGGGTGACTGCTGAGGTCCCACACAACTCTTAGACTCTGTGATTGTATCATCTATTCTAACTCTCCAATTTACAGAGAAGTAAACTCAGATCCTGGGAATTTCAGGAACTCTCCCAAGGTCACACAGGTAGTTAGTGATAGAAATATGTAGGTTTGTTTTCCTGACTGCATTTCTTTCTTACAAGGGAGAATTCCATCATGGAAGTGGGGAGGGGTTGTGTTGGGATCATTAGGAAATGACATTTTTGGAAAACAGAAAGAGATTCAACATTGTTTTTAAAATTAATAATAGTAAGGCAAGTATTCAAACCTAGGTCTTCTGATTTCCTTTCCTAGATAGATTAAGTTCCTTGAAGATAGGGGGTGATTATGCCTTTTTGGTATCCTCTACTTCTTCCTTGTCTAGCCCAGTGCTGGGCACATGGAGAGCACCTGACTAATGGATTTTTAAAAGTACTTGGAGAATAAAAGTGTTTTGGAAAGATGTAGTGAGCATCCATGATTAGCTGGCATCTCTTTGAGCACTGAGATGGCACACTTTAATCTCTGATGGCAAGAGAGGTGGGTTGGAAGTTCCAGCTCTTCCATGGAGCATTCTAGAGAGTGTCTGGGAAGTTTTAGAGATGGAACAAAGCACCAGCTCAGCCTTCCTTGAGGTTTTGGGTGACTCCCGCCAAGTTATTCCAGCCTGCTTAGAGAAGAATACCAATCGCAGGGCTTTATACTAATTCTCTTCTCCTTCCTAGATAGGCAGGTTCTCCAGCTGAACACCAGTGGCCATCTCCCTGCTTCCTGATTTGGGGCCAGTCCTGTGCCCTCCCTCCCCCACTGACTTTTCCTCCCTACACCGCTTTGTCTTCTCCTCTTTGTTCTGGCCCAGCAGCCTGGTCCATGGGAGGATGATGGCCTTGTCTTTTCATGCCTTTGTCCCCACTCTATTTGGGGTCCCTCCTCCACCCTCTTTCCTGGCCATTCAGATGGCCTTTTCATCTTCTAGCCTTCTCTCTCTTCTGTGGCTGGCAGAAGCTGCCTGTCTTTGGGCTCTTCCTGTCCTCCAGCCTCTGCCGTGTGATCCCTTGCATCGGCTGGTTTTAGGCTTTTATTTAGGCCATGGTGTTTTGTCTGTCTCTGTCTCTCTTTCTCCCACCACCCTCCCTCTCTCCTTCCCCCTTGTCTTGAAGTCCTTTGTTAGGACATTCACTTTTATCTCACTTTGATTTGTTCGCTTCTCTTTGTGGAAAAAGAATGACAGGCCTGCTAATTGTAGCAATAGGGCAGTGACGTGGGTGCCCCCCCACCCTTCCCCCCACCCCTTCCCACGCACTAGACATAGCCCTGAAAGGAAACGAGGACAACTCCAACTCCCATCTACCCAAATGGCTTAGCATCCCCCAGGACATCCCTTCTCCCTGTTTTGTGAGAAGGGAAGAGACCTTGGGAGCCAAAAACAAGCCACTGATATCTCCACATAGTTTTGACTTTCTGTTTAGATGCTTCAAAAAAGGGGGGCAATTCTTAACATAACCTTGAAAGAAGAATGGGCTGACTTACCTTTTCAGAGCGAGCACAAACTTCTACCCCATCCCCAGACTTCAGAGATTATTCATTTCCCCACCCATGTAATGTGAAATAAAATATGGGGATTCAACTACTATCAGCTTGTTTCTTTTTTTTTTAATTTCATTTTATTTTCTTTCAATTAACCAAAAAATATCTATTTTCTCTCCTTCCCAATTTCCCAAATGAAAAAATAAAAATGAAAACAAAATCTGAACCCTTCCAACAAATATGCATAGCTAAGCAAAACCAATTCCTGTACTGGCCATGTCTGAAAAAAAAAATAGCCGTGTCTTCACCTGCACCCCATAGTTCATCCTTCTTCTGGAATCAAGGTAAATCATTGTGTTGATCAGAATTCTCAAGTCTATCAAAGTTATCAGCCCTTTTTACTAGTGCTTGTGGCTCCTCTGAATGTGGAGTTAAAGGAGCCTTGCAAAGAAAGGCATAGACTCAGCAGCTCTCCTCACCCACCTGCCAGTAAGGATGACATGGAGTAAAGTTAGTGAATCTGCTGGTCCTACCACTTACCAGGCTTATGGCATTACTGACCCCCAGATGAGGAGTGGAAATGTCTTTGGAAAGTCAGGGAACCTTTATTCTTTGGGCTGAATGATGATAATGGAAAACAATTCATGTTCTGGCCTGTCATTTCTCCACTCTGAGTGCTTCTGAGAGGCTCAGGGTGAGGAGAAATCCTTCTGCCATTTGGATCCCTCTCACTCCCCACTCTCCACTGAAACTGATTTTTCGAAGGCCTTTGATGTTCTGATGGTCAAAGCCAGAAGGCTTTTCTCAATCATAGTCTTTGACTGCACCAGAATCCTTGATAGTATTGACAATTTCTTGCCTTCTTGAAACTCTCTCCACCACTGACTTCTATGATGCTACATGATTCTAGTTTGCCTCTTATGTTCCTGACTGGTCCTCTTCCTGATACCTAAATGTAAATGATCCATAAGCTCTAGTTCTTAGCTGGTACTTTTCCTTATTATGATGACTCTTCTCAGGGATTGTATATATTCTCAGAGCTTCAGTTATCACATTTATATTAATGAATCCCAAATCCCTATGTACATCTCTCTCATGTTCTCCAGTCTCATATTTCCAACTGCCATCACCTTAAACTTAGCACGTTTAAGACCAAACTTCTCATCTCTCTTCAAAAACTTCTCCCTTTCTCTCTATTTTGGCTCATGACAATCAATCAACAAACTTTTTAATTCAGAAAACATTTATTTTTTGTTTTATAATATTTTATTTTTCCCCAATTCCATGTAAATACAATTTTAACCTTTTTTTTTAAGTTTTGAGTTCCAAATTCTATCCCTCTTTCGCTCCCTTTCTCCTTCCCTGAGATAGTAAGCAATCTGATATAGGTTATACATGTGCAATTATGTAAAATGTATTTCCATATTAGTCATTTATCAACAAACATTTTTAAATTATCTACTGTGTGCTAGATACACACAGTGATAGGTGCCGGGGATACAAGAGCAAAAATGAAACACTCCACCTTTGAGTAACTTACATTCTACCTAAGAATAAAATGTTACCATCGTTCACAGTCACCCAGGTCCAAAATCTCAGTCATATCGGGATCATAGATCTAGGGCTGGAAGGGACCTCAGAAGCCATCTAGTCCAACTCCTTCATTTTACAGATGAGGAAACTGAGACCAGGGAGGTTAAATGATCTGGCCAGGGTCACAGAGGAAGTAAGCATTAGAGATGGGATTTGAACTCAGGGAGTCAGAAAGAGTTGTGTTCAAATTCTGTTCCTAACACTTAACTAGCTGTGTGACCCTGGGCAAATCACATCATCCCACCTCTCTTGAACCTCAGTTTCCTTATTTGCAAAATCTGCAAAAAGGTTTGGAATGGATGACATCTGAGGTTCCTTCTTGCTCTAAATCTATGATCCTATGCTCTTCAGAGTCAGCTCTCTTTCCTCTGTACATTTTTAATTCCCCTCTTTTCTTGGTTCCTCATAGCCAACCAGCTACCAAGTTTTGTCAGTTGATTGACTTCAAAGAACTTCAAATCCAGGGGTTCCAATATTTTTGTGTGTCATGGAACTCTTTGGTGTGGGTGGGAAGACTGATGGGTCTCTTCTCAGAGTGTTTGCCCACATTCATAATGGAAGGAAATGATTGCTTTTAATTAGAAGTTAAGAATTAGAAAATTAAGATATGCATTTTTTTTATCAAAGTTCATGGATCCCCATGAAATTTGTCCACAGAATTCAGGTTAAGAACCTATGATCTAATCCAACTCTCTCACAGCTAAAGAAACTAATGGCCCAGAGGCAAAGTGACTTGCCTGTGGTAACACAAGCAAGTAACAGATGTGAATCTAAACCTTAGTCATCTGACTGAAAAGCTAGTGAACTGGCATGAGCCCCCACCGCCAAGGTCCCATTTTCCCTGTCTTTTCCAAGGAGAGCAAGAACCCACATTCTCTGGAGATGGTCCTCTCCCTCCCAGACTGGCCACAAACAAGATGGGATTGCTTCATCTCCCTCCACCCACCAAAAACATCTCCTCTCCCACCAACATCAGCTAATTCCATTTCTGCTCTTACTACTCTGTCCTGTTGCTTCCTTAAACATCTTAGTCTGGCATTGGGGCACACACTGGCCCCACCCAGCCCTTCTAGACTCATCTTCTATAATTCTACTACACAGTCAGCCTCACTCTTTCTTCAAGAGTAACTGAAGTCCAGTGGTGAGACAGAAGTCAAGACGACTTTGTGCAACTCTGCCTCACTTAAATTCAATTCATGCACAAGCCAAGATGTCACCCCTTAATTCCATTGGTCCTCTTTGAAAATAAAGGACAAACAACAACAACACAATGTCAGCCAAACAGTTCATTTGCTCTCTCAAAACACTGAATCTATTCCTTTGATCATTCAAAATCCTACTCTTCTTCAAAAGCCCATCTCATGTCTCACTTCCTTTATGAAGACTTCCCTGATTGCCTAAGGTGATCTCTCTCCCCTCTGCACTTGTCTATTCTTTTATCCATAACTGCTAGCAAAAGAGCAGAGCGAATGAAATGATCAGAGCTAGGGAGGTTTAACTTAGTAGCGTCCAGGTTAGAACTCAGAAACATAGTGTGCTACTGCTCAAAAGTGAAAGTATTAATCAGGGAGTCCTGCGACCCTTCTGATATTGTTATCTTGAAGGGTTGCTGAAGTCTCGTTTTGCTATGGAGTACACACTCTTTGAAAGTAAGAATTCTTTTCATATACTTCCTTTTATCTTACCTTTCAGACTTTCATTCCATAGCTAGCACAATGTCTGACACATAGTAGGTACATAAAGTACCATGTACATAATAATAGGGATAGAAATGTGGTACTGTGGAAAGAACTTTTGGTCTACAGTTAGCCGACCCAGGCTCAAATCTCACCTCTAATGCTTTTCATCTATATACCTTTGAACATATCAAGTAACCTCCCTAGGATGCAGTTTCTTTACCTGTAAAGTTAGGAGACTGCACAAGACAACTTCTAAGGTCCATGGGTCTATAGCTGTGTTTCTATGATTGTATGACCTTCCTGAGACTCGACTATTAAATGAGGAGTTGGCCTAGACAGCCACTGATGCCTCATTCAGCCTTAGGTCCACAATTCCTATTTACCAGCTTGATTTTGATCAAGAGGCAGAAGGGAATATGGTCTTTCGTTTTAGGGAGTTTCTCAGTCCAAAGGGGGCAAATGAGGACTATATTTATGAAAAAAAGACCAAGAAACAATACTACCAGGTAATGTGATACAAACAATACCCGTAAGTACAGAGAACATAGCAGAGTGAGTAGGATGATCTGAACCGGGGAGGATTTAATTGACCATCAATAACCACATCTCAGCCAGACCTAGTAGAGTACAATATTACCACTATGCAAAAATGTCAGGGTTTAATCAAGGAAGGCTGCTTGCTGTAGGTAAGAAGATGGGAAGAGACATTTGGTTTGGAACTCAAAATTCTTTTTCTAGAAGAGGAAGCAGCCTTGGCTCCCCATTGGCTTTAGGATAAAGTGCAAACTTTGCCATTCCAAGGCCTTCACAATCTGGCTCTAGACTGTAATTCTAGGCAGATTAGATGTCAATCTCTGACACATATTCTAAACTCCAGTCAAGCTGGCCAACTTGCTGCTACATTCCATTTCACCTCTGTGTCTTCACTCAGGCTATCCCTGCTTTCCTCTGACCCAAACCCATGCCTAGAAAGCTTTCTCTCTCCTCATCTTTGCCTCTTGGAATGTCCTCAAAGCTCAGCTCAAACGCCATTTCTTTGAAGAGGCCTTTTCTGAGCCTCCCCCCCACCCCACTTACCCTGGTTGTTCATGCCCCACTCCAACCAGATCACTGAGTATTTATTTAATGTGTATCCTGTGTAACAATTGACCCACTGGGCTCAGGGTGTATTGGGCTCTAACTGTCATTAAGTGGCTTCCAGCTCTGGACTTACATTTGTGGACCTGGGTTCAAACCTAAGGAAACGGCCTCTAAAGAGGGGCTCCTTTATCTTAATGACTGTCTCTTTATACCACCACCCTTGAGCCTCAAGGGGTAATTCCTTAAAGCTCAGGAACAGCTCATGTCTAGGGTCTTCCCAAATGGCTCCGTAGAAAGATAGTCAGCAGACAATGTAGACCAGCTACAAATGATTATTTCTACACACATGATTCCTAAGTACACTTTGACAGACTTAAACCATGATGCAGTAGTTCCTAATTCCTATTATACTCTCCTGGCAGATTGATTCTTGAAACATTAAAACATAGAGCACTTAGTAGTACTATTGGATAGGTATTTTGCCTTCACCCTGGCTCTGTACTGTCCAAACAAGTCCCTCAGGGTTCATGTTCTCTGGCCAGCCTGGTCAGGGCTTAGACCCATCTTCCCTTTGTGGTCATCTCTAAGAAAAGTAGTTTCAGAAACCCGCTTCCATTGCCAGTAAGCTCTGATTGAGAATTCACCCAGGAGAACTTATCAGATTTTCTCTGAGGCTGAAAATGCCCATTTCAGGATTGCTATTTGGTCACCTATGTTCAGGGGAAAAAATACAGTAAAAGAAAAAGGAGGGTGTTGGGGCCCAGGTCAGTCTTACCTAGGCAGCTCACATTCATACTGCCATGGCTGCCAGGGACTAAGAGTAGGGAGAGGAAAGGAGCTGCTCTCACTGGAAGTCCCTGGAGGAATGCCACATTTCCTATGTCAGAGAAAGGAAGAAGAGCCAGAACAGAAATTATCTGTCCCTTCAAGTCTACTGAGCAGGCAGCTCTTCCTAGGTCACCGGCCTGTTCTTTTTCATACAGTCAGTGCTTGCCTTGCTTTATCATGGGACCAAGGGACCAATAGTGGGGTGGCTTCACCATCCAAAGCACCAAATCCCTCAACACTGAGTAACCAGAGGAGCCCAAGCTCCACCAGCCTCTAGGGGATGACTCAATCTGACCTCCACCATACCTGTGCTTACTTACTCTTTAGCATGCACTCTATTCCGTTAGTGGAACAGCTAGGTGGTATAGTGGGTAGGGTGCTGAGCCTGAAGTCAGGAAGACAAGTTCAAATCTGGCCTCTGATATTTACTAGTTGTGTGACCCTGGGCAAGTCACTTCACCCTGTTTGACTCAGTTTCCTCATCTGTGAAATGAGTCAGAGAAGGAAATGAAAATGACAAACCACTTCAGTATCTTTGCCAAGAAAATCCCAAATGGGATCACAAAGAGTCAGACATGACTGAAAGACAACAAAACAACAAAATTCCCTTAATGAGATATGAGCTTCTTGAGGGCCTCGGAGTCTAGCACAGCATGTGACACTAAAATGCTCATTGATTGACTGACAGAATAAATGTCTCTTTTATTTTGTTCATTTTTAACATATTTATTTAAAGTTTTGAGTTCCAAATTCTATCCTTCCCTCTGCCTCCTCCCCTCCCCCCTCCCTGAGACAGTAAGCAATCAGATATAGGTTATACATGTGAAGTTATGTAAAACATTTCCATATTAGTCATTTTGTACAAGAAAACTTGAATAAAAGAGAAAATGAAAGAAAGAAAATAGCATGTTTCAGTCTGTATTCAATAAATATCAGGTCTTTCTCTGGAGGTAAATATTATGCCACATCATTAGTCCTTTGGGATTATCTTGGATCATTGTATTGCTGAGAATAGCAAAGTCAGTCATAGTTCTTCTTGGAACAATATTGCTGTTACTATGTACAACATTCTCCTGGTTCTGTTCACTTTACTATGCATCAGGTCATGTAAGTCTTCTCAGGTTTTTATGAAATCATCCTGTTTGTCATTTCTTATAGCACTATAATATGCCATTACAATCATATACCATAGCTTGTTTATCCATTCCCCAATTTTATGGGCATCCCTTTGATTTCCAATTCTTAGCCATCACAAAAAGAGCTGCTATAAATATTTTTGTACAAGTAAGTCCTTTTCCTTTTTTTGGGATGTCTTTGGTATAGCTGGATCAAAGGGTATGCACAGTTTTATAGGCCTTTGGGCATAGTTCCAAATTGCTCTCCAGAAAGATTGGATCAGTTGACAACTCCACCAACAGTGCATTAGTATCCCACTTTTCCCACATCTCCAATATCCAACATTTTACTTTTTCATCATATTAGCCACTCTTATGGTATGAGGTACTACCTCAGAGTTGTTTTAATTTGCATTTTTCTGATCAATAGTTATTTAGAGCATTTTTTTTCATGTGACTTCTTTGTCTGAGAACTGCTTGTTTATATCCTTTGATCACTTATCAATTAAGGAATGACTTGTATCTTTATAAATTTGATTCAGTTTTCTATATATTAGGGAAATGAGGCCTTCATCAGAGGTACTTGTTACAATTTTTTTCCAGTTTTCTAGTTTTCTTATAATTTTGTTTGCATTTGTTTTGTTTGTGCAAAAAAAAATTTAATTTTATATAATCAAAATTATTTCTTTTATATTTTTTAATGCTCTCTATATCGTCTTTGGTCCTAAATTCTTCCCTTATCCATAAACCTGATAGATAAACTATTCCATGCTCTCTTAATTTGCTTATGGTATCTCCCTTTATGTGTAAATCATGTACCCATTTTGACCTTATCTTGGTGTACAGTATGAGATGTTGGTCTATTCTAGTTTTCCCAGCAGTTTTTGTCAAACGATGAGTTTTTGTTCCAAAAGCTTCGATCTTTGGATTCATCGCATACTGGATTACTACAGCCAATTACTATACTGTAATTTGTAGTGAATCTATTCCACTGATCCACCATTCTATTTCTTAGCCAGTAGCAAATTGTTTTTGATAATTACTACTTTGCTAGCAGTTTGAGATCTGGTATGGCTAGACCATCTTATTTCACATTTTTTTTTCCATAAGCATCTCTTTTAAAGTATCCCGTCAAAGTATACACTTCTCTTCCCTCCCCATCTTTTGGCAATGAGTAGGGTGCTAGTCTTCATTCTCCCTACTCAGTGGGTGAGAAACTGTAGCTGAGAGAGGTATCCTACAAGTATTTGTTATAGAACAAGAAGGAACTTTAGAGATCATTTAGTTCAACCCCATTCACTTTAAAGATGAGAAAACTGAGGTAAGATTTGTCTAAAGTCACACTGAGAGGAACTTGAGGCTTCTGATTACCAAGCCAGTGCTTTCTTCTATACTATACTTAATTCTTAAACAATCAGTGGGTTACATCAAGGCATCCAATGCCCCTCAGGAGGAAGAATGAAGAGCTGTGGGGAGGCCAAAAAAACCCCATTGAGAGTAAAGAGGAAGAGAGAAGAAGCAACAGTGGTTGGGGAATAGGGAGTGGTTTAACAGGATGTGTCTGAACTGATGGGACTGCTGATCCCAGAGGCGGAAACAAAGCATTTAAAGGAGGGGGCTGATTACACACCTGCTCATCAGTGAGGTTGAGGGTGGGGGGGAAGCAGACAGTGAGATCTTGCTTCCTGCAAAGGTCTTTGTAGGGACCTATTTTGAGTGGGTCTTCTCCACTTGATAATAAATATATGTATTTATTTAATGTTAGAATGAAGCCCTTCCTTTCCCTTCTTAAAATTTCCTGCTCTTTTCCCAGATTCCATTGAGAAGAACCATACTCTTAGCTCAGGCATCTATCTCCAACTAGGAGTGGATTGGGAAGGGGGGAATGTCATTCATTCATTCATGCATTCACTAATCTGGTACTTTGTGTACTAGGATGGAGAGTAGGACCTTCATGGGTGGGTTTGGTGGAGCCCACTCTAACTGGCTCGGGAGAGCAGATTGTTAAATTTTCAGTGTGAGACTTTACTCCTCAGAAATTCACAAATGCTACAAAGTAGGCCTTGAGTTATTGTTTTGTTGATTGGTGGAGAAAATGCTAATAGCGTAAATTCAACATAAAGTGTGTCATACATACATGTTTTGGGGAAGACCATTGTTAAATATTTATCAGGAGACCCCTGGGTAGAAGCGAGAAATAAATATAACATTCTCCCGTTTCTAAGAGTCAGAGTGGTATAGTATAGACAGAATGATGCAGTTGGACTTGGTTTCAAATTCTGGTTCCAACACTTACCTTGTAACCTTGGGCAAATCAGCTTCCCTATCTGAACTTCAGTATGCTCATCTGTAAAGTGGAGCTAATGATACCCTTAACACCAACTCACAGGGTTTTTGTCAGGCTAAAAGGAGATATTGAAGACAAAGTGTTTTATAAGCAACACTCTGAACTTACCCCATTCTAATTTGTAGTATATGCAAAACAAACTAAAAGGTTTTTGTAAATGATGGACTCGAGCTGTCTGAGTATAGAGAATATGAAAATCTGTTGTTCCTTGTGTGTGTTTTAAAGCTCTAGAACCAGAAGAGCAAAGTACAATCTTGGAAGCTCTCTTTGGAAAAGACATTTCCCACTCACATACACAGGAAGGACAAAAGTATTTATTAAATGCCTACTATGTGCCAGGCATTGTGCTAAGCTTTACAAATAATATCTCATTTGAGCTTCACAACAACTCTGGGAGGTAGATGCTGTTGTCTCTACTTTATAGTTGAGGACACTGAGGCAAACAGAAGTTAAGTGACTTGCCCAGAGTCACGCAGCTAGTCAGCATTATAAGGGCCATTTTGAACTCAGGTCTTCCTGACTCTAGGCCTAGCACTCTATCTTCTGTACCACCTAACTACCCCTAATACAGACAAGACTATTGGTAGCAGCCCTCTATGACTTAGTCTTTGAGGGTCCATGGCTGAAAAAGTCATCCCAATGTGGCCCTGGTAATAAGCTCCACACAGTAAGCTAAGCTGGTGCCAGAATGATAGATACGGCCCATCACCAAACCCATACTTGAAGCCAGCTAGGTGGCACAGTGGATGGAGTGCTGGGCCTGGAGAGAGGAAGACCATGTATGTGTGTGTATGTATGTATGCATACATGTATGTATATATGCATACATGTATGTATGTACATATGTACGAGCATGTATATACATACATGCATATATGCTTGTGCATGCACATATGCGCACATGCACACATACGTGTGTGTGTGTATGAAATCTCGTTTGACCTTCAGAATAATCCTGCAAAGGAAGGTATTACAAATGTTAAATACCCACTATATAGATAAGAAAACTGAGACTGAGAGAGGATAAATCATTTTTACATGGTCACACAGCTAATGTCTCAGGATTCAACCCCAAGTCTTTCCTGTTCCAAGTCTAGGGCTCTAACTAACCCAAGGCATCTGTCTTTGTCAAAGAAGGTGCTCTAATAAAGACTAAACAAAAAAAGGATTTCCTATTGATGTCAAAGTTCTCCAAAAGCTTCCATTGGCAGATGATATCATACTCTTTTCATGGAACACTTGAATAATATAAAGCCTCCTTTAAGGCAAAGACTTTCTTTCTCTTACTGGTATCCCCAGTGCTGAACACAGTGCCTGGCACAGAGGAGGCACAAATCTAAATGTTTATCATATCTGTAGTGCCATGAACCTATTTAGCAGTCTGAGGAAGCCTACAGACCCCTTCTCAGACTCTTTAGACATACAAAATAAAATATAAAGGATTATCAAAGTATCAATTAACTGCTTAATTAAACTAATTAATTGAAATATTAAAATATCTTATTTTAGTTCTCAGCCCCCAGGTTAAGAACCCTTACTTTTAAATGATCAGGTCACTATGGCAGGGTTATTCCCTTTAGAAATTCTGTCAAGCTGGTTTCCTTCTGCCAACCAGCATGCTCCAGTGCCTGTCTTCACTGCCTGTTATCGTGGGCTCACAGAATTCTAACATATGATCCATCCTACACACAGCTCCCAGATTAACTTTCCTAAAAGCACAATTCTGATCATGTCATTACCCCCGCTCAAAAGCTTTCATGGGAGGTTGAGTTTAAAGAGACCTGGGTACCACCCCGGACTTCTAAGCTGCTATTTCCTTTCCCACTCAGAATTTTTTCCTTCATCTAATCTGTATGTATCTTGTATGTGTCCAGTTTTCATATTGTCTTCCCAACTGGAATGTGATCTCCTTGACCACAATAACTGTTTGCCTTTTTTCTTTTTTCTACCTCTGGGTGTTTAGCACAGTGCCTAGCATTATACTAAGTGCTTAATAAATCATTGTTGGCATAGTCACAGACCTTTACTAGCCATATGACTCTAGGTAAGTCAATTAATATCTCAAAGCCTCAGTTTTCTTCTCTGTAAAATGGGGTGAACAATCAGTCCTAGCCCATATCACAGGGCTGTTTTGAGGAAAGTGCTTTGTAAACCTGAATGCACAGCAAAACATGAGCTGCTACTCCCCCTTCTCCCCATTATCTATAGAATCAAGTCCAAGTTTCTTTGCCCTGCATTCAACAGTCTCCATACTCTGGCCCCAGCCTCCTTTTCCAGCCCTATCTTCTACAATCCAGTTGTACTCAGAGGAACAAAGCTTTTCTCTCCCTTCACTTTTGCTCATGCTGTTCTTCCCTCTTAGGATGGCTCTTCCACCACCTCTTTCATTAAATCTCTCCTGCTCCCCAACTCCATCCTTTGGACCCAATAGTACTTCTGCTGTTCTCCTCTTACGATACATTATGTTACTCTTGTGTTCATCACTCTTAGATTCATGTGGACTATTTGTGCCCGACCTTCGGCAGAGCCTTCCAAGCTCCTGTTGGTCTGATCAGCCACAGTCGGACGCACTGTACCTTGACCCCAACATAGTGATATCATTTTGGTCCTCTTCAAGAACCAAGGACAGCAATGGGCCAGCCATGACACTTAACACATTCTTCCCAGATTCTAGCTATTGCGTTCCCTATTTCCCTTTCTAGATAGTAAGCCCATGAGGGCAAGCAATTCCTTCCCTCTTTATCTCCTTCCCACTCCTAGCACTGTCTTACACACAGTAATCATCAGACATTTATTAAGTGACTACTATGTGCCAGGCAAAGATAAAAGCGAAATAGTCACTGCCCTCAAAAAGCTTACATTCTAATGGGGGAGAATATATATATATACACACACACACACACACACACATACACACACACACACACATATATATATATACACACATATGTATACATATATGCACACACATACATATTACACATACATACATATATAAATGTATGTATATATGTGTGCATATATACACATATGTATACATACACATATATACACATACACACATAACACGCATAAACACATACATGCATGCTTATAGTCTTATATACAGTCATATAAATAATACATAGTGTTCTATTACATTAAAAACAGTAGATACAAGGCAACCTTGAGAAGTCACTAGTGTATAGTGAGAACTAGGGAAGGTACAGAAAGTGGCACTTGAGCTGAGTGTTAAAAGAAGTCTAAGATTCCAAGAGATAAAGATGAAGGAGGTGTGCTTTTCAGCCATGGGAGAGAGCCAGTGCTAAGTCACAGGGATGAAAGGCCATTTTGGCTGGACCATAGGGTATGTAGAGGGGAGTAATGTGGATTAAGTCTGGCGAGGTAGGAGATACCAGAGAAGTTCCATGTTTGATCACAGAAGTAATTAATAGGGAGCCACTGGAGTTTATCGTTTAGGGGTGACATGATCAGCTCCGAACTTTAAGAAAATCGTTTCAGTGGTTGGGTGGAGGATGGTGGGTTGGGGAGAGACTAAAGGCAAGAAGATGAATTGGGAGGCTTGTTGTGATAGTTCAGAAATGTAGTGATAGCCGTCTGAATGAGGATGGCGGCTGTAGGAGTGGAGAAAAGGGGACCTGAAAGATGCTGTAGAGGTGTTGTCGTTGTGATTATTCAGCTGTGTCCAATTCTATGTGACCCCATGAACAAAGTCCACGGGGTTTTCTTAGCAAAGATACTGGAGTGGGTTGCCATTTCCTCTTCCAGGTCATTTTACAGATGAGGAAACTGAGGCAAACAGGGTGAAGTGACTTGCTCCAGGTGATTTTACAAGTTCCTAAGTGTTTGAGGCTAGAGTTGAACTCATATCCTGTAGTGGAAAGTCCCCAATTTCACATGATCACTTTTCTTTGTCCTCTTATGTAAAAGGATCTTTTAGATCATGTAATCCAATGCCCTGATTTTACAGGTGAGCAAACTGAGACCCAGCTTGTGTGCGATCACACAAGTAGCGGTGCCAGGAAGTTGGACCTAGATCCTCTGAAGCAAAATCCAGTGTTTGCTGTACATGCCCCTGTGCAATGGGGAGTCCTTCCATTTCTCCTTGCTCCCAATGGGCCGCATTCAGTGTCAGCACAAGGCCAGTCCATGACGTTTAGTTCTTTAAAATGCCTGAACTCTCAGCTCTGGGCTGCCTGTACTTCCTCAAGTTTGCTTTTCTCCCAGAGCCTATAACCCTATTGAAACTTCTGGCATTGAACCTGGGAAAGGCACTTCCTTTATCTCTATTGCCATCTTTGGGTTAAGTAGAAAGAGATCCTGGGAAACTGATGACTTTCCACCTACTTGGGGGCCTCTTGTTAGCACAGAAATAACAGAAAAATACCCATTTACAGTGCCTGAGACATCAGCTTTCTTTTCCCCAGCACAACCGTTTGCACGGTAGCACTTGACCTATACAGAACCCAGTTATTTTTCATCTGCCCTTTTCCAGTTCACAGCTGAAAACACCTAAAATCAATAATAACAAAAAAGCTTATGGAGAAACCAAAATATGTGCCTCACAAGCCATCCACTAAAAAACTTGGGCAATTTATTCATCCGAGAGCCCCTCCGGCCTTCATTCAGAGACTATTTGCTCTTGCTTTATCCACAGTTCTAATAAATTTGGTCATTTGGTTTTTAAGCCCACAGGAAGATTAGAAGTCAAAAATTAGAGCAAGAAGATGATGGATAGGAGCCTGATAGCAAGAAAGGGGACAAAAAAATTACAACAGCTAGCATTTATACCGTGCTTTTAGGTTTGCAAAAATGCTTTACAAATATTATGGCATTTGAGCCTCACAACCACGTTGGGCTGGTTTTTTCCTCGTTTTATAGATGAGAAAATTAAGGCAGTCACAAAATCTAAAAAAGAACAGTAAATTGGTGACCTTTATGGTTGTTGTTGTTCAGTGGTTTCTGACTCTCCGTGACCCTATTTGGGGTTTTCTTGGCAGAAACACTGGAGTGGTTTGCCATTTCCTTCTCCAGCTCATTTTACAGATGGGAAATTGAGGCAAACAGTTAAGTGACTTGCCCAGGGTCACACAGTTTGTAGGTGTCTGAAGCTGAATTTGTACTCAGGTCTTTCTGACTCCAGGCTGGACGATCTATCCGTAGAGCCACCAAGCTGCCTAAGGAAGGGCCAAATGGCCCAGGTGGGAAACAGAAAAGGTGAGAAACCACTGCACTATCAGCCAGGTAAGAAAGGAAAAACTAGTCTCGAAAAACCCAAACAGATAAAGACAATTTATATTCATGGTAAGCATTCTGAGTCATTAAATAGAAATTAAATTACGTGCATTATAGTCAGTTTTTAAAAACCAAGGAAGTGTGTAATAAACTTTAGAAAGATATATTTCCCCCTCTTTCCCAACCCCCCTAAAATGGAAATGGTCTCTATGTTGCTTCTTGGTTCTTAAATTATAGGATTCTATAGGATAAAACAGAAAGGTAAATACATAGTTGTTAATGATCGCTTTACCAAAAAAAAGTCATAAGGTATTTTTAAATTATCTGCTTCAAAAAAAAATTATCTAGGCTACAACTCCACCCCTTGGGTGCTGAGAAGTCAGAATTAATCCCTAGTAATGGCTGACGTTTCTATAGCACTTTAAGATTTGCCAAGCTCTTCACATATATTATCTTGTTGATTATCGATGAAGATCATGCTGGTGAGAGGGAGGCCTACCCCTTTGCACATATATACACCTTCCTCAGACCAAGGCTACTGCCCCTTGGGACCATCCCTATTATTTGTGGCCCTCCTCCTTGTCACACAGTCTAGGAGGCAGGAGGGTAGGTGCTAGGGGTCAGTGGCCCAGAGAACAACCAGAAAGGCCGGAGAGAGGGAGCAGCCCCAGAAGCTGATTTTCCAGTTTGCCTGGCTGGAGCTTCTCACACTTCTCTCACTGTTCTTCAGACTAAGCGGCTCTCCCCTTCAGCTGGGCTCACACTCAATCACCACCTTTTGTTCCATGGGATCCTGGATCCAAGAGGAGAGCTCTCTACCGGCTGACTAGAAGGTGAAACACAGCTCAATTCATAGGGGTGCCAGGATTTATCCGCAGCTTCATTCAGGTGATTGGTTTCTGTAAGGCTGCTCAAACACTACCCACTGCTGGCCTCTGGTTATTATTATTTTTACAGAAAGCAGTCAGGGACCGGGAGGAAAAGATGCCATAGCAAACATTTTCTTTGGCAGGAGACTAGGCTCTGAGGCTCCTCAGGGCTGATGGGTCCCTAGCGGTCAGTGAGCCTATTGTCTGGCTGGGACCACTCCTGTGGGGGCTCCTAAGTAAGGAAGAGGGTCATAGATCTAGAATGATAATGGACCTTCTACATCATCTAGTTCACCTTTTCATTTTACAAATAAGGAAGTTATTTTAGTTGGAGAAGTGCCTTGTCCAGTGACCAAAGGGGGACGTCAGGCCTAGGTCTTCTTCTTTCCAGCCCAACACTCTTCTGTGGACCACACTTGCTAGTCTGGTTGAGAACCCAAAGGCTCTGGGGTTCTTCCTTTAAAATATTTTCAGTGGAATTGCATTCAGTCAGTATTTACTGGGAATCCATTATACATCACGCTAGCTATAAGCATTTAGCAAGTGCCTACTTTGTGCCAACCACTGCGCTAGATACATTTATATGGAGGATGGGGATGGGGGAAGGAAGTGGAAGGGCAACTATACATATAATCAACCAACAAGCATTTATTCAGGGCCTGCAGAGAAACAAGGTGATTTTGTGACAGAAAGTGCCAGCAGCTGGGGAGGTTAGGAAAGGCTTCATTGGAGAAGGCAGCGCATGGTCTGAGTCTTGGAGGAAAAGAAGACAATCTAAGATGCCTGGATGAGGAGGGGGTGTGTGCCAGGCGTGGGGGACAGCCCGGGCAAAGGCACAGGCATAGATACTAGGCTGCCTGTGGGAATTACAAATAAGAAAAACAGTTCCTCATTTATGTAACACTTCCACAGATTTACACAGTCCTTTTCTCCCAACAACCTCTGGAAGGAATTAATTAACATTTCCATTTTACAGATAAGAAAACTGGGAATAGGACCCATTAACCTGGAATCCTGAAGACCTGAGTTCAAATCCTGCCTCAGACACTTAGGAGCAGTGTGACCCTGGGTAATCACTCTGCTTGCCTTAGTTTCTTCATCTGTAAGTGGTTAATAATAGCACCTACCTCCCAAAGGGGTTGTAAATGAATACATTTATTAAATAAAATGAGATATTTGTAAAGTGCTTCACAAATCCTAAAGCATGATATAAAATAATAAGTGGGATGATGATGATGTGACTCAGTCAGGGCCAGGGGAGGCAGTAAGTGACCCAGCCAGCTGACGTGTTCCAAGGCAGCGAATGTCCAAGCAGGACACAGCACCAGGATTTTGAACCGGAAGGGACCAGAGAAGTCATCTAATCTAATCCACTTATGTTTGAGGTGAAGACACTGAAGACCATAGAGGTGGAAGTAACTTAGCCAGGGCAAAGAGCAGCTCTGGAAAGAACACCAAGCCAAAGGCCCCTGCCATCAAGGAGCCTAAAATCTACTGAGGAAACAAGATATATATGCAAACACAGAAGGGCGTGGGGAGGGGAGCAATCATTTATTAAGCACCTACTATGTGCCAGGCACCACTTACAAGTCTTATTGTATCTTCACAATAACCCTAGGGGGTAGATGCTGTTGTTATCTTCATTTTACAGATGAGGAAACCAAGGCAGGCAAAATCAAATGACTTGCCCAGGGTCACGCAGCTAGGAAGCCTCGGAGGCCAGATTTGGACTCAGGTCTTCCTGACTCCAGGGCCAGTGCTCTATTCCCTGAGCTACCTGGAGGAGAGATAAGAGGATACCTTTCATTGTCCCTATTCTCAACCCAGAAGTTCTTATTGAGGTCCCATTTTAATCCCTCCTGTATACAGTTGGAGCCTCAAAGCCAAGAAGACCTAGGTTCTAAAGCCTCTGACTACATATTGGCTATGTGCTTTGGGCAATTAATTAACCTCTGTGCTCTAGACCAGAGGTGTCAAACCTTCAGCCCACAACACTTCTGAGTGCAGCAGAACCAGCTGAAAATATAATTGGGAATGTTTGACAAAAATTTTAAAAGAATACAATAGAACATAGATCATGTTGATATGTGATTTTCTAAGTCAATATGAAGCCCAAGGATCCTTTCCTGTGGTTAATGGCCCTGTTTCCATTTGAGTTTAACACCACTGGTCTAGACAACTTCCAAAGACTGTAAACAGGAGGGAAGTTGCCAGTCTGTATTAATAGAGGGAGTTTCCTATAGCAAGAAATCATAGGGCCAGGCCCTATCCCTATACGTAGTTTGACTCTAATTTCCTCCTGAAAGGTGTCATTGACGCAGAAAGTTGAGAGTTGGACAAAAAGGAGGGTCCTCAGTTTCCTCAGCTGACTTGCAAAACAACAACCTGTAATTCAGAAATTAAATAAAAGAATAAATAAAATAGGCAAGAAGCATTGATCATTGAGCTAGGCTCTTAGGAGACTCTGGTATTTAGAGGAGTTGGTCGTACTATGACAGGGATGGGGAACCCCACTAGGGGCCCTCTAGGTCCTCAAGTGTGGCCCTTTGACTGAATGTAGTCCTTGAGGTTTGACTGATTCCTTCAGAGGGCCACATTTGGGGACCTAGAGAGCCACATGTGGCACACCCCTGCGGGATAAGAAAAGAGAGAAAGAAGAAGCCTTAAACCGAATTAGCCAGGGACCTCTCTTTGCTCAAAACCCCAGCTCATGCTGTCAACTGACAGAAAAATTGTTAATATAATAACAGAAATTGTTAATACCAAATGTAATATGCAGTGCCACTCCCTTAAATGATCCTCATAATGTCAGAATTTCAGTAATATCCCTACATTCCTACTCTTAAGATACATCCTCTCAATTAGGTTGAACTGAACCACAACCTAAGTGTCCCTCCACTCCCACCTCACCCCAAGATTTTACTCTGTAGAGAAACCTAGCTTAGGCTGGATCTCTACTTCTAATGCCCCATTGGGATTCATGGCTGGAAGGGCAAAACAGCCAGAATGAAGGGGTTTTCCTTGCCCAGATTGCCAAGGGCCACTGGGGTCTCATGACCACCTTGCTACCTCACCTATCTCCTCCTCCTTCCCTCCTAAAAGTATAAAGAACCTTTCATGGGCATCTTGGTTGGGTAATCCATTGTGCTCTGCACCCATGGGACATCCCGTGCTTTGTTCCTCAGTTCTTGGCTTTGATTTATTCCAGAACTTGACACAACTTTATAAAGTATTGCCAAGAAGGGGCTTATGTAAGAGCAGAGGGAGAGAGGAGAGGTGAAGATAGAGTGACCAACACAGCAAAAGAACAGAATGAACATGATGAGACATTCACATACTAGTCTTTTTTTTTTTCCGTGTCAGGACAGTACAGAAGGGCTGGGGGGTGGGAACAGAAGGATACTGGGCTGGAAGGGGGATGGGGAAGATGAACAGAGTCTGATACTAGAGAAAGAACAGAGAAAAGAGGATGAGGAGGAGGAGAGGGACTGTGATAGGGGAGGAAAAGGTCAAAGGCTGGGGGACCATTGAAGGAAGGGTGGCAGCCCTTTTGACATGCAATGAATAGCAAGTGAATAAGGTAGCCAAGCAAACTGCAGAGAAAAGGTTTTTGCCTCAGGTTGTGTGTGTGTGTGTGTGTGTGTGTGTGTCTGTGTGTGAGATTTGGGCTGGCAGGATCAGCCATGCCCGCTAAGCTTCCAACAGCCTTGCTATAGCTCTATCCTGCTTCCCCACACTCTCCTCCATTCCAGGCCCAGCAGAGCTGATGGAGACTCCAGGCATGGGAAAATGCACCCACGCCCCTCTTATCGGGCCAGGGGCTCAAGCTCCGGACCAGCGTCCCTGGGGTCCCTAGCAATAGGGGGCAGAAGAAAAGCCTGCCTAGGGCTGGGGGTGGGGGTGGGGTGCTGGGGAAGGAGAATCAAACAGAAACCTTCTCATCTTTCTATCAGCAGCCATGCAAGGAATATTGTTCAGTGTGGTACAAAAGCGGTACTGAAAATAGCTGCAGCCCGAGTGGGCCTGCCAACCACTGCCTGAGATAACGTCTACTTGGAGACACTGGTGTCTTTGTGGGGCTGTCACAGTCCCTATTGTGCCTGGGGAATATTGTTCCCAGCTTTTGTCTCCCCTGGTTCACTTTTGTTTGCCTTTACTTACCATTTCATTCTTCCCTTCCTTTGTGCTCTCCCCATTCCCTCCTTTGTCTCTCCCTCTCCTCCCCTGCCTGTGGCTGTGGATTGGAGCCCAGGGACACAATAGGACCTACCCCCTCCCACCCCATTGTCCCACCCTGAACCACACACACCCTATTGTCCCATTCTGGCTCTCTAGGGGCAGGAGGCCCCTGGGGACTTTGGGGTGAGGCAGAGTGGGTGGGGGTGGATTTGCCCCTCCCTGCCTCTGAGTAAGCCAGCCGGAAAGGGGGACACCGAGAGGGAGGTCTAATTGGGTTCCATAGGTGAGCTCTTCGGGCCTAAGAAAGCTATTGATTCTTACCAGGTCCTAGTCTTCCTTCGGCTTTAATGGGGGTAGTGCTTATGTAGGGAGGGGATCTGGCAAATAGAAGATACCTTTGAAAACATCCTTTGGTCCAACAGCATCGGGAGCTGGGGTGGGGGAGGTAGTGAGGAGGAGGATGGGAGAAGAGGGAATGGGGAAGGAGGGAGGAGGGCCGCCCTCACCACCCAACACTCAGCAACCCTCTTTCAGAGTTCCTGGTATGAAGTTCCCTGACCTGGACCCTTCATTCCCTGCCCCCTCCCCCTCAGACTATCCCGATCAAAGGGACTTCTGTTTATTTGCACATTCAAATCCAGCCTGGCCTCGAGTAGCCCGCCTCCAGTAACTTGATCTCACTCGGCGCCAGGGTGGTGAAGAAAGAACTGGGGACCAACCCTCTCCACCCCACCCCCAAACCACCACCCTAATTTAGCAGCCCTGGGCAAAGGGGCGGAGGAGGGGGTGGGAGTGGGACACTGGGACCACAGCCTGGGCTCAGGCGGAAGAACTGGGCAGGGGCAAGTGAAAAAGATTGCAAGTCGATTTCCACAGTACCAGCTGGGCTCAGACCTTTGCCCTCCCACTCCGTGTAGGGGTAAACTGAGGCATTGTACAAGCAGAGAAATCCTTTCACAGAGTAGGCATTTAATAAATGTTTTATTAATAGAAATCTCATGGTAGCTGGTCAGATCTTCATCCCCCTCTTTCTCAGTCTCTCTTTCCTTCCTTCTCCCTCTCCCCTCCACCTCCACCAACGTAGGAAAGGGTCTGGTCTTGTCTTCTTGGGCAGCTAGGTGACACAGTAGATAGAGTACTGGGTCTGGAGTCAGGAAGACCTGGGTTCAAATAAGACCTAAGACACTTATTAGCTGTGTGATCATGGGCAAGTCACTTAACTCTGCTTGCCTCAGTTTCCTCAACTGTAAAATGAGCTGGAGAAGGAAATGGCAAACCACTCCAGTATCTTAGCCAAGAAAACCCGAACAGAAATGACTGAGCAGCAACTGGTCTTCCCGGGAGCCACTAAGTCCTATGAGTTTAGCCGTTAGTGATAGGCAGCATTGTCTAGAGGAAAAGTCACCCTATTGGAATCCAAAGATGCTTTATAGCTGCACGACTGGCAGCAAGGCCTTCAACCTTTCTAAGCCTCAGCTTTCCTCACCTGTATAATGGGCAAGATACTTGAAAGGACAATGAGAGCATGAACTGCTATAAGGGTTAATTGTAATATTAGTATATTATTATAATAATTGACTTATCCCTGTGCCTACTTTCATTCTCCCCAATCTTGAGTGAAGAGAGATGACAACTTCAGCTATCCTACAGGGAGTAAGCTTTTTGGGATTAGGACAGTCTGCAGTGTAGGTGAGGGAGGGGTGAAGAAAAGATCACCTGACTACAAATTTTATAGAGCAAAATTCTGAGTCAGTATAGGAGCATAGACTATGAAGGAAACATGCAAACATTAAACACCTACTGTATGTCAGGCACTATGCTATGCCCTCTACAACTATTACCTCACTTGATCCTCACAACAACCCTAGGAGGTAGGTACTATTTTTTTTAATCCCCATTTTACAGTTGAGGAAACTGAGGCAGAGAGACGTTAAGTGACTTGCCACAGTCGTGCTGCTTTTTAGGCTAGATTTGAACTCAAGTCTTCCTGACTCCCAGCCCAGCACTCTATTCACTGTATCACCTAGCTAGAGAAGCTGGCAGAGCTCATCTCGTCCAACCCTTTTACTTTACAGATGAAGAAGCTGAGGGTCGGTGAGTTTAAGTGACTAGCCTACAGTCACAGAAGTGTTAAAGGGCAGAGGAGGGATTTGAACGCAGGTCTGCTGACTCCAAAAGCCACAGTTCTTTCTCCCTTACTCTCAAGATCAAAATCACAAATATAAGGCAAAGGAGGCCCCGATAGGTAGCAGCTGTTTTGAAAAAGATCCTGGGGTTTTAGTGGATTGCAAGCTGAATGTGACTGACAGCATGGTGATGTCAGCCAAAACAAAAGGTGAGGAGACCTTGGATAGCCCTGAGGGGAACAGTTTCCAGGAACAGGGAGGCGATAATCCCACTGTACTCTCTGTCCCAGTCAGACCTCATCTAGTGGATTGTGTTAACTTCTGGGCACACGGTTTGAGAGGTACATGGAGGAGCTGAATAGAATCCAGAGGAGGGCAACGAGAATGTTGAGGGGCTCATTGGTTGAGAGAACTGGGGAAGTTTAGCCTGGAGAGAAGAATGGGGATGCGGGAGAATAGTCTTCAAGCATTGGAAACGCTATTCTGCATTGGGATTGGCTTTGTTCTGCTTGGCCCCAGAGGGCAGAACCTGGACCTTGGGGAGAAACAGCAAAGAAGTCAATTTAGGCTTGAAAAACTTCCCAATAATGAGAACTGTGCCAAGGCAGAAAGGCCTGCCTCCAGGGCTGGGTATGTAGGAACACACCTCCTGAGAGGTCTTCAAGCAAAGGCTGGTGCCAGGTGGGGTGGTGCAGGCCTGGAATCCCTGCTCTAAGGGGAGGCTGAGGCCAGTGGACCTCCTGAGCTGGGGAATTCTGAGGCATAGCAGGGCTAAAGCCAATGGGGTGTCCACACAAAGTCCAGCACCCATGTGGTGAGCCTCATCACTCTCACCTCCAAGCAGGAAGCCACCAGCCTGCCCAAGGAAAGACAAATGCAAGTAGGTAGGAAACCAAGCTGGCCAAAGCTTTCAAGTCCATCAGCAAGGGGAGCAGGCTGAGCCACTTCCAGTCTGGGCCAGATAAAGAGATGCAGTCTGAGAGAAAGAAAGAGAGAGAGAGAAAGAGGGAGGAAAGGAGGGAGGGACAGGGAAAGAGAGGGAAGGAGGAAGGGAGGGGGGAGAGGGAGAAAAGGGGGGAGGAAGAGGGAGGGAGAGGGGAGGGAGAGAGGGAGAGAGAGAGAGCACGATCAAAGCCTGGATGACCACTTATTAGGGGTTGTTATAGTGAATATTCAGAGGTACAGTGGATAGAATTCTGAATCTGGAGTAAGGAAGACCTGAATTCAAATCAGATCTCAGACATTTACTGACTATGTGACTTTAGGCAAGTCACTTAACCCCTCTCTGCCTCAGTTTCCTCTACCGTTAAAATGGAGGTAGTAGTAGCACCTTACCTCCCAGAGATGTTGTGTGGATGAAATGAGACAATATTTGTAAAGTGATTTGGACACCTTAAAGTACTATATAAATGCCAACTTTTATTATTTTTCCTTTGGTGCACAAAGGTTGGATCAGATGACTGCTGAGATGTCTACCATCTTAAAAGTTCTAAGATTCTGTGATACCTCTTCTCTTCACCCCTCACTCCACTGTCCTAGCACATTCAGCTTTAGGGGGAGATGTTTGCTCTGGAAGGGACCATGACATCAGGAAAGCAATGCCATGACTTGCAAGTGAATTGGATTTAAGGGAGGGAGGGCTGTACAAAGTCACCAGCCTCACTCTCTCCTCCTGAGCCATCTCCTCTGGAGCCTAGGGTGCAGTGGCCAGAGATAGGATAGGGAAGGCAGAGGTGGAGTCAGCACTTTGGAAGGTGGAGCACCATTGTTATGGGTCTTAGTAGAATAGGCCTAATCTCTTGAGATTCTATTGTTCCTTAGGCTGGACAAAGAGGGTGGGATTGGTTTCCCCCCCTCCCCACCCGCCTCCCCCCCCCCCCATCATAGCAGAAGAGAAAGTTTCCACAACAGCTGGATAAAACAGAAAACAACTTAAATCATAGGGATCCCCTATGGAGGCATGAGGGAGGGGAGTTATGCAACCTGGCCAGGAGGAAAACCCAGCTCTCCAAGCATCACTTCTTATCCCACACATTTTTTTATTTGTCCCAGACTTGCTTCTTCTACTCCCAGAGCTCTTCCTCAACACAACGCTCTTTGACCCAAGTCAGTGCTATGTCTACATTTTGCACCATGACCTCAACTAGAAAGGCAAGAGGAGATACTGGAAAATCCTGGACAGCCACTGCTGTCTCTTATCCTGAGAAACAATGGCTTGGGAGTTGAGAAATCAGTGTGACCTTTGAAAAGAAATTATTTTTAAAAAGCGTTTTTAAGTGCACACTATGCACCAGTGAGTCAGTCAGCAAGCCTTTATTAGTGCCTACTACGTGCCAGACACTGAGACAAATGCTGAGGATACAAAGAAAGCCAAGAGAGAGTCCCTGTCCTCAAGAAGCTTCCAGTCTAATGAAGGTTACTGTGAGGATACAAAGATAAAAGTGAAATACACACACAAGGATGCGGGAAGAGAGCGGACCCATAAGGCAGTCTTATTTTTTCAAAGCTTTTTTTTCATAATATTCACCTCTGCATCCTCTAGCTTCCAAACAAACCAGACCACAGATCTAGTTAGAAACCAGTGTGGTACAAGAGAAGCAACTATGAATCAGGAGTTGGACAGGGGTTCGATGTCCCTCTGTGAGCTCGTGCAGGGAACTTAACTGCTCTGGATCCTGGGTTCTTCATCTTTAAAATGAGGGGATTTAGACTAAGGTCTATTCCATTTCTTTTGTTAAAAAAAAAGAAGATATTTCTTGATCTTTTTAAAAAAAATTAGCTGGATTTATCCCATCTCCCCACTCCTAGCCCTCACAGAGAGCTAACCTTATAACAAAGCCAAGTGAACAAACATTTATTAAGCACCCAATACTTGCCAGACACTGTACTAAGCCCTGGGGATACAAAGAAAGGCAAAAAAATCCCATTCTTGTCCTCAAAAAACTCACAATCTAATGGAGGAGATGGCATGCAAACAACTATAATGGTGGCTTTGCCTAACATGGAGGCACCTTGCTTCAGGGAGATGACATTCTACCTTCTGCTATGATGGGAGTGGCAGTAGCCTCTTTTGACTGGCTGCGGATCTGGAACAGGCTGCTTCTTTTAAAACTGCCAGACTAGGACACTGATTCTTCCCTCAGAATCCAGAAAGAGTTAGAGTCCTACACCCTCCCGGCACCTCACCCTCCCAGCAAGGGTGTCCTTTCATCCTTTCCCCTTTTACCCTTGGCCCTGAGAAATTGGCTTGGGGTTTTGTTGTGGTCTGTTTTGTTTGTCCTTTTCAGTTCTAGGCACTGGCAGAGGAATCTCCACTGGACCCAGAATGGAGTCATGGTGACCTTAGAGGTAGGATTCCAGGTTGGATATGTAGCTAGCCAACCTAGCAGGGAAGCCCTGAGAAGCCAGTGTGCCTGAAATGTGAGCCCAAAGTTGGCTTTGGACTTGGAACTTGGTGGGTCTGTGTTATGTAGGAACTGAGTTAAGCTGTAAACATAATCTCCTTTTCCCAAGAGTATGAGGTGGTATAGGGGGGAATCATGTCCCCCAAGTGTTGAAGGGAATGTTTGTATGTTTATCCTATATTAAAATATAAGTATACGCACACACATAAACACACACACACACACACACACACACATATAAAGAGACAGAGAGAGAGAGAGAGAGAGAGAGAGAGAGAGGTGGTTCAGTGGTTAGAGTGCAGGACCTAGAATCAGGAAGGCCTGAGTTCAAATCTGGCCTCAGATACTTACTATATGTGACCCTGGGCAAGTCACCTAACCCTGTTTGCCTCAGTTTCCTCTTTTGTAAAATGAACTGGAGAAGGAAATGGCAAACCACTCCAGTATTTTTGCCAAGAAAACTCTTAAAAAAGGGTCACAAAGAGTTGGACATAACTGAAAAAGACTAAACAGCAACAAAATATTTAAATATATATTTATATTTAATAATGAATATTTATCAATTTATATTTAAATGTAAATATATTATATAGTTATTGCATATTTATTGGGCAGGTAGCTAGGTGCCACAGTAGATAGAATGCTGGACCTTGAGAGAGGAAGGCCCGAATCCAAATCCAGGCTCAAATACTTGCTAATTGTGTGACTCTGGATCAAGTCACTTAACCTCTATTTGCCTCAGTTTCCTCATCTGCAAAATGGAGATGATAATGACACCCACCTTGGAGGGTTGTTGTGGGGACAGAATGAGATGGTAATTGGACGCGACTGAAATGACTCAACAACAACAAAAGAGTACAGTGCCCAGCACATGGTGTTACATAAATGTTAGCTATTATTATCATTGCTGCTATGCCTTTGAAATAAATAGTCCTTTGTGAAAGATAATCCAACTGTTAAGTGGTTAAATGGAACTAGGATTGTGGGGACCTCTACACCATTGGTAGGGGCTAGAACCAATGGCAGAGAACCTAGATGCCCCCAACCCCCTTTAAGATAACTGGAAAATTCTGGGGGAGGGATAATCTGTAAACTGATCTGGCCTTCAGGCAATGGGAGCTAGGGTAATCACTATTATACAGCTATGTACAAACAAGATATAGAAAGGGTTAATTGGAGATAACCACAGCAGGAAAGTATTAGCATTGAGGAGGGTCAAAAACACTTTTAAAAGAGGAAGAAAAATGAGCAAAGTTGGTCAATACATCGAAAAATATGAAATCCTATGTAGTTATCCATATCAGTGAACCCCAACTTCTTCAAATGAACCGGGAGAGGCATCTTCTCAAAACTCTTCGGGGATTCGGTCTTGATTGTTTTGTGGGTTGTTTTTTCATTTACAATTTCACCTTATGTATTTCCTTTCTTCCTCTAAATTTATGATCTATGTTCATATGATCTACCTGAGATAGAGATTACTATTCTGCTACATCCACAAGAATTCCTTAAGCCTAGAATACCAAAAAATAGATATCACCAAGAAAACGCAGGTTCTCCACCAGCCAGTGCTGCACCACCCACACATGGAACCATCAGTTACAGCAAATGGAGAAATTTTGAATGCTGTGGATACCTTGGCATCCCCTTCCAGGGATGTATGCACAGATGATGAGGTTGATGCACACATTGGCAGACCTTGCTCATGTTTGGGAGGCTCCAAAAGAAAGTGTGGGAAAGAAGTATTAGGCTACCTACCAAATTGAAGTTCTACAGAGCCATTCTGCTGACATCACTGTTGCATGCCTGTGAGACCTGGACAGTCTACTAGCATCCTGTCAGAAAACTGAACTGCTTCCATTTGAATTGTCTTAGGGAGATTCTGAAGATCACCTGGCAAGATAAGGTACTGGACACTGAGGTCCTCTCTTGAGCTCAACTGCCAAACATTCAAACTACTGTAGAGAGTACAACTCTGATGGGCTGGCCATGAAGTCCAAATGCCATATGCATTTTACCTAAAAGACTATTTTATGGAGAACTCACACAAGGCAAATCCTCACACAGAGGTCAGAAGAAGTGGTTCAAGGACATTCTCAAACTCTCTCTGAAGAACTCTGGAATTGATTGTAAGACATGGGAGACACTGGCACAGGACTGTCCAGCATGGTATGCCCATGTCAAAGAAGGTGCTGTGATCTACAAACAAAGCAGATTCATAAAGGCACAAAGGAAATGTGAAATGCACAAATCTAGAGACATCTCCATCCCAAATGTTCAAATGGATCATTTGTGTCTGACGTGTGTGGTAGAGCCTCCTGAGTTCATATTGGGCTGATCAGGCACAACTGAACACACTGTACTTTGATTCCAACATCATGATGTCATTTGGTCTTCTTTGAGTGTGAAGGACAAACAACAGCAATGTCCAATTTATCCTATACATACCTTGTTTCTACATAGTTGTTTGTGCCTTGCCTCCTCTATCAGACTGTGTGTTCCTTGAGGGTAGGAACTGGGGGTTTTTTTTAGGAGGGGGTTGATTGGGTTTGGTTTTGTTTTTGCCTTTCTTTGTATTCTCAAGCACTTAGTACAGTGCTTGGAACACAGTGCTTGGGACACAATAAATAAATATACAATAATTAATATATTTATATTTAAATATAAGTTGATAAATATTTGTTAATAAATATAAATATATATTTAAATATTTTGTTGTTGTTTAGTCTTTTCAGTCACGTCCAACTCTTTGTGACACCTTTTGGGGGGTTTTAATGGCAAAAATATTGGAGTGGTTTGCCATTTCCTTCTCCAGTTCATTTTACAAAAGAGAAAACTGAGGCAAACAGGATTAAGTGACTTGCCCAGGGTCACACAACTAGTAAGTAATAAAGTAATAAATGCTTATTGGCTTATCTGACTGACTGGTGGAAGATCATAGAAGTAGAGCTAGAAGGGTCCTTAGCAATCATCTAGTCCAGGGCCTTTTTTGTGTCATGGGCCCCTTGGGCAGTCTTGACAAGACTTCTCAAAATAATGCCAGATTAAGAACCTTCAATCTGCTCCTATCCCCTCAGGAAATCTATGGGGAATTTATATTCACACTTTATTAGGAAAAGGGAAAGGAGTTAAAGCTGATATTATTACCTTCATTTTCTAGCCTGGCTAATGAAAGCCCAGTCTTTGGGCATGTTCTGAAATGGGGGGGAGGGCTCTTCCAATTTGGGGCCCACAAGCTCCAAATTGTGCTGGGTGGGGGGGATAATGACACAAAAAGTACTAAAGAGTAAAGACTACATTTGATCTATATATGAATAACTTTTGGAAATTACTCATATAGAAGATTAGGGAAATCAAGGGATTAGAATTTTGCAGAGTGGGAAAGAAAAAGCATCATGCAGATTATGAACAATTTGTATAGAAAGAGCTATAATCCTATTAAAGGTAAAATTTGATATAATCAGTAGAGAGTTAGCCTTAGGGTTAACAAGCTCAAGGCTTAGGTCTCCCTCTAACACATAGTACATAAGTGACCCTTGGCATTTTAATCAGTCAATCAATAAACATTTACTAGGTGCCTACTTTATGCCAGGCACTGTGCCAAACACTAGGGATACAAAAGACAGTCCCTGTCCTCTAGGAGCTTGCAATCTAATGGATGTAAATAATCTCTTGATGTCCAGGAAATTCTCATCTCTGTTTTTTTAATTATCCATATCTTTTGTTTTTATAATACTCCATATTTCCAAATACATCCCTCTAATTGCCTTCCTCATTGAGTCATCTCTTATAACTAAGACTTTTTTGAAAAAGATTAGCAAATCATCCAACACATCAGCCAAATCCATATCCTTTACAAAAGGGGAATGAGGTGAATTTTTTCTGCTTTTCATCTGTGTCAAGTTTGCTCATAATAATCATATAGTTTTCAGTTTCATTTTGTTGCTATTCTTTCCATTTACATCCTTGCAATTACTGTGTAAATTGTTTTCCTAGATCTGCTTATTTTGCATTGCATCAGTTCATGTAAGTCTTCAAATTCTTCTCTTGATTCTTCATATTCATCATTCCTTATGGCACATCACACAACAGAGTTTGTTTAGTTATTCCTCATTCAATGGTAATCTGTTTTGTTTCTCATTTTTGGCTAATACAAAGAATCCCGTTATTAATATTTCCGTATATGATTGAGGTTTGTGTATGTCCAGAGAACTCTCTTAGATTATCGATTGCAGAACAATTGCTCATTTGCATAGCTACAGGGAACTTCCTCAGAATGAGAAATTTCACATGAGGAAATTGCATATTGAACAACAAAAATCTTTACCCCTAGACTTCAACCCAGGGAATAAAAGGCTAGGTCCCACCTCTGTATGTGCTCATGTGCAGTATAAATGAGCTAGTACAGTTTGAGCTTAGGGCACCACCTGGTGGTTTATACAGATACAGCATACCCCAAATAGAGATGCTTAGGCACATCTTTCTAGATGTCACATGAAGCACTATGTGTGTGTGTTGGGGGAGGGGAAGGGGACATGGTAAGAAAAGATGGCAACTCTTCTACCATCTAAATCATTTCACTCATAGGAAAGGCTTTCAGATGTACATTCAGAATGAATTTCCCCTGAAGTGACTTCTCTGGCCCATAATTCCATTGTTTCCTAAAAAACATGGAATTCTATAAAACAAGAATAATATGGTAATGTTTGACTAATAAAATAAGTACCTGACTTTTATATAATGCTTCATATATTATTTAATTTGAGTACCTGCTTTAAAAGGTTGTGCAAATAAAAGGAAATCATGTATATGAAAACACTTGAAAATCTATAAAATTCAAGGATTTTGAAGTTTCATAAGAATAAGCTCCTTAATACCATCTCCAAAAAGAGCAACAGAAATACCAAAGATGTAAAAACTACCAGAAACTTCTAAAGGATTTTTAAGGGGAAAACCACTCAAAAAATGAATAAGCAAGAATTCTAAAATGATGACAATATATTATTGATTAAGAAAAGCAGAGGCAGAAATGCCATAAAAATATACTAAAGTACCAACATATGTACAAGAAATACCACCCGCATTTTTTCAGGACATAATAAAATGAATAATAGGCATATAAAAGAAAATGAAGAAGAAAATTAACTTAGCAAAAATATCATGAGTGAAGTGAAGATACTTCATATGATTAAGAAATCTCAAGTCAAGATACTGGTGAAATGCAACAGCAGAGAAATATCTGAAAAAATCAATGAAACAACTGACTCTGTAAAGCAAGAGTCTTTCACTGGAAGACAGAACAGAAGAAACAACAGAGAAAAGTAGAAGACAAACACTGGGAAGAGTTCAAGTGGAAAATAGATTCAGAACTTATGCAGACAAAATTGTCAGATAAGGAAGACAGAACAGGGAGACAAATTTTAAGAATTCAGACATACTAAAAACTGTGAAGAAAATATAAACTGACCATTAAATTTTAGGAAATTGTATGGAAAATTTTTTCCCCCAAAATACCAAAAATAAAGATTGTGAGTCAAAGACGACAAAAAGAGGGAAACCCTAAATTCAATTCATCATGAAATATTGTCAAGCTTCAAGATTACAATGACAAGAAGATTTTATACGTAGCCAAGAAGGAAGGTAACACATATTCTTTTTAAATTAATGCAAATTACATAAGACTTTACTACAAAAAAGAGGTATGTAGCTATATCATGCTCATGACTTTATCACAAAATTAATTTTCCAAGTAAACTAAGTATTCTTTCTGAAGACAAAAGATGGTCATTTAAGAGTCCATATAATTTCAAGAATTTGTGGATTTTGTGAATTTTGATATGTAAAACCATCAAGAATGCAAAACTGATTTTTATATAATACTATAAGATTTACAAGGTATATTAATATGTATTATCTCATTTGGTACTCACAATAAACCTGAGAGATAGGTACTATTGGTATTCTTATCTTTACTATACAGATGAGGATATTAAGGCTCAGAAAGGTTAAGTGCCTTGATCATAGTCACACAACTACTAAGTGTCAAAGGTGCGATTTGAATCCATATTTCTTTTTACTCCAAGTCCAATTCTCTTCTCACTACATCATAAAAGCATCATCAAAATATACAGTCTGTGAATTCAGAAGAGCAATAGACTAGCAAAAACACACATTATCTGCTATGAGTGCCTGGCACACCATAGTAGTAAATGCTTACTACTACTACTACTACCATTACCACTACCATTACCACTACTACCACCACTACAACTAATACTACTACCACCACTACAACCACTACTACTACTATTATCACTACTACCACTACCACTATCACTACCATTACTACCACTATCACCATCACCACCACTACCACTACTACCACTGCCACTACCACTACCACTACTACTACTTACTACTACTACTACTACTACTACTACCACTACTACTACTTCTACTACTATATGCTTTCTTGTACATATCCTTTTGCCTCAAAGGAAAGAATCAACAGATTGTTCCTCAACCAAGATTCTTTTTATTGCCAGGTTTCTTGTCATAATGGTGAAGTTTTGGAGGCATCTTATCAACTAAACAGCTAAGAGCTTTTTCTTTCTTCTCCAAAGTTGGAGGGGCATTCTCTATTGTGCAATGCATTAATTAGAATTCTTTGTCTAATAGGGTCTGTTGCCTGAAAAATAAAACTACTTCTCCCCTGTTAGCCTCATTTAATTATAAAAGTAGTAAAATATAAGCTCCTTGAGGGTAGAGACTATTTCACTTTTGTCTTTTTATCTCCAGCACCTGCCAGAGTGTCTTACACATAGTAGATACTAATAAATATTTGTGGAATGGAATTGAAGATCCATTTTAAAGAATGTTGCCCTTTGTTTTTCAGGAGAAAGATTCTATGACCAAGATCATAAAATCACAACACTTCAGGGCAACATGCTATAGAGGCCATCTAGCATAGCCCATAGCTGAAAAAGAACTCCCTCTACAATGCTATTGACAAATGGTAGTCTATCCTCTACTTGGAGATCTCCAGTGAGGAAGGGGGTGGGGTGGGGAAGGGGATAAGCATTTATTAAGCACCTAACGGCCTGGTTCTGTGCTAAGCTCTTTAGAAACACTCCATTTAATCCCCATAAAACCCCTGTGAAGTAGATGCTATCACCATCATCATCCATAATGATAATAATAGCTAACATTAAGCACCTACTATACATTAGACACCCCACTAAACACCTTACAATTATTATCTCGTTGATTGTCACAACAACACTGGGAAGGAGGTACTATTATTATCCCATTTTACAGTTGAGGAAATTGAAGAAGATGGACTTAAATGACTTGCTCAGAGAGACAAACTAGTAAATCTACTTCTCTGCACTTTGACCTTCTAGTTTCACTCACAAAGACCAAGAACAAATAAAGTCTCTCTTCCACATAATAGCCCTTTAGTACAAGACAGCTTTCCCATTACTTTCCTAAGTACCCTGCATTAGAAGGTAAGTTCCTTGAAGGCAAGGACTGTCTTATTTGCATTTGAACACTCCCTTCCCCCGCAGCACTTGGCACGGTGCCTGGAACATAATAAGTGCTTAATAAATGCTCGATCTTTCTATGACCCACGCGTCTTCTCTTTTCTAGGCTAAATACCTCCAGCTTCTTCAATTAATTTTTGTGTACTGTGTTCTCCAGACCTCTTAGCTTCCTGGTTGCCTTCTATTAGATGCCATCTAACTTGTGAATGTCCTTCCTAAAATGTGGTGCCCAGAAATGAACATAATCCTCCCTCCATGGTCTTATCAGGGCTAAGTATGGTAGGGCCACCATTGTCCTGGTTCTGGATGCTTGCCTCACCTAATAAAGTCTCATCCAGCATGAATTTTTGTGTCTGCCTGCCACGTCTCACTCCACAATGGCATGAAGAAATGTCAGGGAGTGCTAAAAATCACATAGTCTTTAGAATATCTAAAACTCTCACTTATTGGTTTGCCTAAATATAAAATCTTTGGTCCAATAAAGAGTTGACACTATGAGCTATGCATCCTGTGCATATTGACACTACCAATAAAACCAGAAGACAATAAGAAGGTGCAGTTAAACGGAGGAAGGCTCACAGTTCATCCTTTGTGAGGCAAATAAACTAGCAAAGTGGATTAAATTTTTAATAAAATGGAAGCTCTTTGAGAACAGAGTCCATCTCATATTTGTCTTTGTATCTTCAGGGTCTAGCACAGTTACAGGTACATAGCAGGTCCTTAGTAAGTGCTTGTTGATCAATCGTTCACCAAAAAGCAACAAAAAATTATTTCATGGGACAACTGGGCATCCTGCCTTTGTCACCCACTATGTGTCACCTTGGGCAAATCCTTTAACCTCTGTGGTCCTCAATTTCCATACCTGTAAAATGAGGTCTCTATATGATCCTTAACTCTAAATATATGATCCTCTGTCAGCATGATCCCATTATGCTATATTCATAGACATAGGGAAACACATTGCTTTGTAAATTTTATAGCCTGACTCCTGTGGAGTATTAAGGACTAGGAAAATTTTGTGAGAAAGTTGATCAGAGTATCCAAATCAGGTTAATACATGGTGACTACCATGAAAATGCAGACACAGAAAGGCTAGCGGCAAACATGTTGGAAAATTTGTTCCAATAAAATATAAACTCCTTGAGGGCAGGGACTGCTTTGTTTAGTCTCTGAATCCTCAGCACTAATCATGGTAACTTTGTATATGTCTTGCGCTCAGTAAATGTTTGTTGAATTGGATTTCAGGAAGAAGACATGAAAGAAGGCCAAAGGTCTGAAGATTAATCAAAAGTCTCAAGAGAATCAAGAGCTGTTGAATATGGAGAGCACTGGACAATATCCCAAAATGCTTGTTTTATGACTTGATTTATATTAATGACATTGTTGAACAAGGTTAAGGGAATGTCTTTAAAGGAAACTTGTATAATTTTGACACATGCCAAAAATGGAGAGTAGCCTTTAAGGAGTCATTTTGCTCTACTAAACCAAAAGTTTTTATTTTTAAAAAATAGTCAATAAAGATAAGCACAGTAGGATCTTATATACTCTACATTTTCTCATTCAATTTTATAATGGTAAATATCAGGTCTGCCTTGTGATATCACTTGCAAAAGCCTGCCTGTTCCCTGCATTCTATTAGTGCTTTTTGCTTTTGCTTCGTGGTCCTTTCTGGATATAACATCCACGTTCTCTTTGGAATTAAACTCTCAAAGAAAAGCAGCTAAGCAAAAACAACCACTACAGTGACCAAGTTAAACAATATCAGTAATATTCTGCCCCTGGAAGCCACCTGCCTCTCTGCCAAGAGAAAGGAAATATATTTCATTACCTGTTCCCTTGTTCCTTTCTATTAACCTCCATCAAAGATGGCCTTGATAGTCACATAGATTAATTTCACAAAATTTATATGTAATCTCTGTCTGAAGTATCTTCCATTTCAGATGATAGCTGGTTCCCACCCCACCCCTAACCCCCCCATCCCTGCCCTGGATCTTTTAAGCACCAGAAGGATAGAAAACCCAGGGCTGAGATGGTTTGTGGGCATCTGACATAAACAGAGTGCCTAAAATTGTTCTAGCCATACAATGTAAATGAGATGTTAAAAAAGAGAGTTCTATGTTTATAATGGAAGAGTGAGAGACTTTCAGTTAAGAGGACAACCTGAAATATCATAAAGAAAGCCAGGTCTCCCACAGAAGTCCCAGAAAACGTCCGAAGGTGGTCCCAGAAAGACCAGTGATAAGGAAATCTGAGAAGGAGACAGAAATAAGGTCCCCATCTAGTCCAGAAATGTACAAAAAGAGGGCTTGAAGAAGGTAGAGTCTAGTACAGGAGTGATTTTATGGAAGCCAGTTCCAGCTCAGGTAAAGTCAGAAACTGAAGAGGTCAGGAGAGGGACATGCTAGGGAAACCAATATGAGCTCTGTTTCTAAGCTAGCAGAGGCAGGGATAGGAGGCGAGCCAGCGCAAATTTCCACAAATAGACCTGAATCCAGCCAGGGTTTTGAACAAGGAGGTTCACAAGCTGGTGGCCACTCCTGAAGCCAGATCCCAACTCTAGCCTATCAGAACAGAGCACTTTGATTATAGATGTCTAGTTTGATCATATTCCTTCTCTTCCTCCTTTCCTTCTTTGTAAAGAGGAAACAGGGAGGGGAAAAAAAAAGAAAAAACCATAAGAGGATATGATGGAGAGAAGTACACAATAATCAGAACAGTGAATGTTAATGGTAAGAACTCACCTATAAAACAAAAGAGAGAGCAGCATGGCTAAAAACTGGAATCCAGAAATAGGCTGTAACGAGAAAAATGTTGGAAACAGATTCACGCAGAATTCAAATGAAGGGATGGAACATAATTTATGATTCAGAGGAATTAGAATAAAAATAGGAATGGCAAACATGATTTCAAATAACAATAAGAATAGATATGATTCAAAGAGATGGCAAGAAAATGTTATATTTTAAATCACCACAGGAAAAATAGCAGTACTATGCATGTGTGTGTATATATATGTACGTATGGATGTACATATGTCAGCACAGATGCTATAAATATATAGGTGAAAATATGTGCGTACATATGTATATATATACATATATATAATATGTATACACATGTGTGGGTGAATAGATATAGAGATATAGCTCTAGTTACACAAAGTTGTCAGCCTCACTCTCTCTTCCACAGTCATCAAAGTCCAGAAGCAAGACAAAAGTCAAGAGGACTGACAATGGCCCAGAATGCAGTAGATGACCTTGACGTCTACAACACCTGACCAATCTTTAAGTGTTCCACAGTGACTGCTTCAGCCTTCTCATGGCCATTGAGATAAACTGTTATCATCTACCTATTCTACTGGGGGAAGTCTTCACAAGCTTGGGGTAGACATTCCCTAACTCACTGACTGGTTTGAGACCTGTCAGTTACCCTCAAGCCTACTTAGCCCATCTGCTGAGACAGTTTTACCAGGGTGTGGCCACTGTACATGCTACAGCTTCTTAATATTTTCAACAAGAAAAGAAAAAAAGAACATATCAATAAATTGAACTTGCAACTACAAAAACAACTATTTTAAAAAAACTCAAATTAAAATAAAAATAGAATTTCTGAGATAAAAGAATAAGTAAACAAAAAAACTCTCTATGAATTGATAAAGAAAACTAGGAGCTACTTTAAAAAAACACACTAATTAAGTAGATAAACCACCAGCTAATCTGATTTTTAAAAGGAGTATGTGAAAACCAAAGCCAACACCAAAAATGAAAAATGAGAACTTACAACAGATAAAGAAGAAATAAGTGAAATTATGAGAAACTATTTTACCCATTATATGCCATCAAAAATAAATTAAACTAAATGGAAAAATAATTACAAAAATGTAAAATACTCAAGTCACCACAATAAGAAACAAGGAATTTAAATAGCCCAATCTCAGAAAGGAAATTGAATAATCCATAAAGGAACTCCAGAAGAAAAATTCCCCATGACCAAATGGATTTATAAGTGAACTCTATCAAATATTCAAAGAAAAATTTCAGTATTAGATAAGCTGTTTATAAAAATTAGAAAAGAAGAGTCCTACCAAATTTTTCCTCTGATCCAAATATTTCCTTGATACCTAAATCAGTGAGAGAAAAAACTGAGGAAAAAAAAAAACTACAGACCAATATTTCTAATATGTATCAATGAAAAATATTTAATAAAATATTTGCGAAGAGTAACACGTTTTAAAGGATTATAGACTATAGTCAGGTTGGATTTATACCAGGAATGCAGGATCAGTTAGGAAAATTATAAACATAATAAACCATACTAGTATTAAAAGCAAAACAAATTACACAATTATATCAATAGATACAGGCAAGGCTTTTCACAAAACATAACACATTTGATGTTAAAATTATGGAAGAAATAAGAATAAATAATTTTTTCTTTAATATGGTAAATAGTAGCTATTGAAAACTAATTGTTAGCATCATCTGCAGCGAAGAAACAGTAGAGGCCCATCCAGTAAAATCAGGTAGGAGGCATGGATATCTAATATCATCTCCAATTTTTAGAATCTATAAGAAAATATTGAGGGAATACCCAAAGGCAAAGAGTAATTAAAATTATTGCTTTTTGAATGTACTTTGATGATTTACTTAAAAAACCCAAACTAAAACCAAAATATTAAAAGTAATTAACAAGTCATTTCTCAATTGATAAATGGTCAAAGGCTATGAACAGGCAGTTTTCAGATGAAATCAAAGCTATCTATAGTCACACAAAAATGCTCTCAATCAATATTGATTAGAGAAATGCAAATTAGAGCAACTCTGAGGTACCACTCACAGCCATCAGATTGGTTAACATAATAGAAAAGGGAAATGACAAATATTCTAGAGGATATGGAAAAATAGGGACAGGAATTCATTGCTGTGAACTGATCCAAACATTCTCAAGAACCATTTGGAACTATGCCCAAAGGGCTATAAAACGGTGCATACCCTTTAACCCAGTAATAAGAGATCAAAGAAAAAAGAAAGAACCCACATCTAAAATATTTATAGGAGCTTCTTTTTTTTTTTTGGTGGCAAACAATTGGAAATTGAGGGGATGGCCATCAATTGCGGAATGGATGAACAAGTTGTTGTATGATTGTGGTGGAGAAATTGATGAGGGCACAGTCTCTGGGAACCCCTTGAACCCTTGAACTCTCCTTGAATCTTGCCACTTGACCTGGCCTTGGCCTGAGGCTATAACCATTAAGCCCAAATGCCTACCTTGCCCAGTCCTCTATTGTCCAGCTGTTTCCCACCCTTAATCCTGTTTCCCATCCTTAATCCTGATCAAAATATCTATACCCTAGCTCCCTACCCCAGCCCTTGATGGGTTGTCATTTCCATATAGCCTTCAGCTATTTCCCCCACCCGGGAGTCTGACCTCACCCCAGTTGCTTCAAGCTCCTCCTTAGACTCCTCCTTAAGTCCCTCCCTAGACCCCTCTTCTGGTCACCCCAAACCACCCCTCAATCCCTCCCACAACCTTTGTGTATATAATCTCCATCTTGCCTCCATGAGGTTGGTCAGAACCAATCTAGCTCAGATGGGTCTGGCCCTTTTTCCTTACAGGTGTCGCAAGGGGTGGGATCTCTCGGGGCAGGCTTATTTGGCTAACTCTTAATAAACTTTATCCCTTCCCTTGGCTGAGAAGGCTTGAGTCGAATTCTTTCGGCAGGACCCGGCGTGTCGGTACTTTGGGGTGTCGAGCACCTCTCACCCCAAACCCTCATCATTTATGGTTCCCTGACCGGGAAGTACTGCTAATCTCAAGTTCTTCTCCAGCCAAGACTGAAGGTATGTGAGCCTCCCCCTCTCCCAATCTCCCTCCTCGCTCTCCAAACATTTTGGATGTGCTTCTCGGGCCTGACCTCAGCAGGTCCCAGTGGGTTGGACAGCTTGGTCCAGTGGTCTCAGTGAGTCGGACAGTCACACTGTCCTGGTCAACCTGACGCTCTCTGGTGGTTCTCGGTGGGTCGGACAGCTTGGTCCAGTGGTCTCAGTGAGTCGGACAGTCACACTGTCCTGGTCAACCTGACGCTCTCTGGTGGTTCTCGGTGGGTCGGACAGCTTGGTCCAGTGGTCTCAGTGAGTCAGACAGCCAGGCTGTCGTGGTCAACCTGACGCTATCAGGTGGTTCTCGGTCCAGTCGGACAGCTCGGTCCAGTGGTCTCAGTGAGTCAGACAGCCAGGCTGTCGTGGTCAACTCAACCTGACGCTATCAGGTGGTTCTTGGTCCAGTGGTCATGTCGAAGGATATGGACGGATGCCCCATCCGGAAGCATGTGCCAGATCCTTTCAATTGTTTCGGCGCTGGGAATTTGGGAAAGTTTCAGGTACCTTCTGTATATTTTGTTTTCTTGTTTTATTTTGTTTGTCTCCCGACAATTACTCCTAACTTCTCCTTTACTAAGGAGGAAGGAATTTCCAGCCGAAGGGACCCCATGCCCTGCCTCTACTGCAGGCCCTGCAACATCTATCACCATGGGCCCTGCCCCCACGGCAATATCTCCTCCCCTAGCCTCTCTCTCTGAGGTAGCACCCACTTGGGTCTCTGGGGTATCTTCCCCTCTGACCTCTACCCCTCCTCAGGTACTAGCTGATCTCCCTTGCCAGGCAGATGCCCTGGCCTTGCAGTCTAATCTACCTCAGCCCCAAGCTCCAGGTCCCACAGTGCCTTCAAGGCTTTTTCCCCTGAGGGAAATGCCTGCCTCCCCTGCTGGGACAAGGAGATTGCATGTTCCATTCTCCATTTCAGATCTCATCCAAATTAAAGAAAAACTGGGGAGATACTCAGAAGATCCCACTAAGTTTACTGAGGGTTTTAGGGATCTGTCCCTGCAATTTGAACTTTCTTGGTGTGATTTGCATATCCTCTTCTCTACCTGTTGTACCACTGAGGAGAAGAGGAGAATATGGGAACATGCTCAAAAATTTGGGGACAGTTTGGCTAGCAATAACCCCATAAAATATCCCCCAGGAACAGCTGCTGTTCCAACTAGTGACCCAGGATGGCATTATCAAAGGAGTGAGGATAGAGAAAAGAGAGACCATATGGAAATTTGCCTGTTAGAAGGCCTAAGAACTGCATTTCAAAAGCAAATAAATTTTCAAAAAATTAGGGAGATTACTCAGGGAGAAAAAGAAAACCTTGTCCTTTTCCAAGCCCGGCTAGTAGAAGCTATTAAGAAGTATACAGATTTGGATCCTGATTCTATTGAAGGGGCGGCAATACTTAACATGTATTTCATTAATCAGTCTGCCCCAGATATTAGGAGGAAACTGCAGAAATTGGCAATGGGACCCCAAACACCTCAGGCCCAATTACTGGAGACAGCATTCGGAGTGTTCAGTAATAGAGACTTAGTCCAGGCGGAGGAAAAAGCCAGAGACAGAGAACATGCCCAATTCTTGGCTGCTGCCATGGCCAGGAGATTGCCGGAGGGTGCTTCTGGCAACTTTGGCAAAGGGGAAACCTGCTTTCGATGTCACAAGGAGGGTCACTGGTCTAAGGAGTGCCCCTCTAGGGCGCCCCCCTGGAAGAAGCCTCTAGGATCCACGCCTCCGGGACCATGCCCAGCATGTCCCCGAGGTTGGAAAAGTGGTAGAGCCTCCTCCCAGCACCCTGTCCTGGAAGGAGGGGAAAGCCTGGGGCTTGGCTGCGCTCCCACTTTCTCCACCTCTCTCGAGGAGCCCTGGGCAAAATCGAGGCAGAAGGTAAGGTTACCCACTTTATCACGGCTGTGTTCTCTTGTTTTAACTAATGGCTCTGGCCCCACATGCCCCTCGACCCATCAGGTCATGGGCATCAAGGATCTGTTGTCTGAACACTCCTTCTCTGGCCCTGCCCCCTTTTGGGGAAGGGACCTGATGGTGAAATTGGGAAGCCAATTTTCTATAGCTAAACCTCATAACTCCCTTTTCCCCCTGTTTCCCAGACCTCCCCATGTTCCCCCAGAGGCGTGGGAGAGGGTTGAGCCAATTGTTTGGGATCAGGGAATTCCTGGGCAAGCTACTTCTGCCACCCCAGCCATAGTTCCCCTCCATTGCCTTCATTATCCAATTAAGCCCAAGGCTTGGGAGGGACTGCAACCATTAATTGGCACTCAAGGCCCTGACTCACTCCCTCTAGAGTGGGGCCCCTACCCAGCACAAGCTTTTGGGACTTTGAAAACTAAACTGACCACCACTCCAGCATTAGCTTTACCTAATTTAGAAAAACCTTTCACTCACTCTGCTGAAGGAAGGAGAGGACAGGCCTTGGGAATTCTAATCCAGTCCTTACGATCTAACCCCTGTTTTCCAAAACAATTAGATTCTCTGGCTGCTACAGCCATTCCAATTGAGGAAGCTTCTAAGCCTCTAGCAGACCAGCCCCTAGAAGCTCTGCCTTGCCAGAGCACCCTGGAAGCAGAGGGCCACCAGTGCCTGGCTAACCACAGGCTCACCAAACATCAAACCTTGCTCTTAGATATCCCCGACCTAATTTGGATGTGTTTCACACTCCTGAACCCCGAAGCAGAACAAGTGGTTAGGGGAGCTAGGTATGAAATAGTCATCTTTAATTCCCACCAGGGATATTGTCCTTTCTCAGTACTCCTGTACTGTCTGTTTTGTTGTTTGCTTAACTTCCTTGCCAGGTTTGTCTCCTTCAGTCTCCAAGCCATCAACTTCCAGATAACTGTGCACCCCTTGAACTGGACCCATCAACCAGCTCTACGCCCCTTGTCAGCAGGAAGCAATTCCAGAAGCTGAGACCTTCGTCCCTGACCCCAAAAGAATTTGGGTCCCATTTGTTTGAGGGGGGAATGATGAGGGCACAGTCTCTGGGAACCCCTTGAACCCTTGAACTCTCCTTGAATCTTGCCACTTGACCTGGCCTTGGCCTGAGGCTATAACCATTAAGCCCAAATGCCTACCTTGCCCAGTCCTCTATTGTCCAGCTGTTTCCCACCCTTAATCCTGTTTCCCATCCTTAATCCTGATCAAAATATCTATACCCTAGCTCCCTACCCCAGCCCTTGATGGGTTGTCATTTCCATATAGCCTTCAGCTATTTCCCCCACCCGGGAGTCTGACCTCACCCCAGTTGCTTCAAGCTCCTCCTTAGACTCCTCCTTAAGTCCCTCCCTAGACCCCTCTTCTGGTCACCCCAAACCACCCCTCAATCCCTCCCACAACCTTTGTGTATATAATCTCCATCTTGCCTCCATGAGGTTGGTCAGAACCAATCTAGCTCAGATGGGTCTGGCCCTTTTTCCTTACAGGTGTCGCAAGGGGTGGGATCTCTCGGGGCAGGCTTATTTGGCTAACTCTTAATAAACTTTATCCCTTCCCTTGGCTGAGAAGGCTTGAGTCGAATTCTTTCGGCAGGACCCGGCGTGTCGGTACTTTGGGGTGTCGAGCACCTCTCACCCCAAACCCTCATCAAAATGATGAACAGAATGGGTGTCAGAAAAATGTGGGAAGACTTACATAAACTGATGCAAAGTGAAGTGAGTAGAACCAGGAGAATATTGTACATACTAAAAGCAACATTGTTGGAATGATCAGCTATGAATGATTTAGCTATTCTCAGCAACACAATGATCCAAGACAATTTCAAAAGACTTATGAAAAAAAATGCTGTCTGCCTCCAGAGAAACAACTGATGTAGTCTGAATGCAGATTGAATCATACTTTTAAAAAACTATTATTTTGGGGGTTTTTTGGTGTCCATTTTCTTTTGCAACATGACTAATATGGAAATGTTTTGCGTGACTGTACATGTATAATCTGTATCAGATTGCTTCATTCTCAAGGAAGGGGAGAGCAGAGGGAAGGAGAGAATTTGGAACTCAAAATTTAGAAAAAAAAATTGTTGTTTACATGTAATTGAGAAAAAATAAATTAAAAAGGACTACTTAACAACTTCAGTAAATAGCAGAATTAAAATACACCCACCAAGTTAACCAGCCTTTCTGTATGTTACTAACAAAATCCAACAGAAAGAGATGGAAAAAGAAATTCTGTTCAAAATCACTACAGATATAAAGTATTTAAGAGCTTATTTGTCAAGAAAAGAATTACATGCATAAAACTATAAAACAATTTTTACAGAAATAAAAGAAGACAAATAATTAGGGAGGAATTTATTGCTCCTTGTTAGACCTTGCTAATATATTTAAAAAGACAATACTACCTAAATTAATTTAAATATTTACTATCATACCAAATTACCAAGTACTAGAGAACTAGACAAAAATATGATAAAAATCATGTTATGGAACCAAAGGTCAAGAATCTCAAAGAAAACAGTGAAAAATGAAAAGAGAAAAAGAAGGGTAGGCCTAGTACTACTATATCTAAAACTTTGCTACAAAACTTTAAGCAGTGAAACAGTTTGACTGGTTAAAAAGTAGAAAAGTTGGTCAGTGGAATAGACTAGGCATACAGGAGGCAGAAGCAATCGAACCCAGTAGTTGGGCTTGAAAAGCCCATGGATACAAACTACTGGAGTAAGAATTTCCTTTTTGACAAAATTTACTGAGAAAATTGGAAAGCAGACTGGGAGAAACTAGATGTGGATCTATATCTCACACTGTATGTCACATAAACTTCAAATGGATATAAGACTGAGATACAAAAGTGATGGGCTTTAGATTGTGGGAACCCCCTTGAGCCCCACCCTGAATCTTCCCACTTGATCTGGCTTTTCATGCGCAAATAGCCTAGCCTAGCCTAGCCTAGCCTTCCATTGTCTGGCTACCTCTGGATTGCCTTCTGGTTGTTTCCCACCCTTGATCCTGTTCAAAATATCTATACCCAAGCTCTGTTACCCTAGCTCTCTTATTGTCTGTCATCTCCAGGTAGCCTTCAGCTAATTCCCACCCTAAATCCTATTCTCTTGGTTCCAGGAGTCTGACCTCATCCCCGTCCCATCAAGCTCCTCCTTAGAATCCTCCTCAAGACCCTCCCTAAACCCCTCGTCCCATCACCCCAGGACCACCCTAGATCCCTCCTACAATCTTTGTGTATATAGGTTTCATCTTGCCTCCATGAAGGGGCTCAGATTCAATCTAGCTCAGTAGATTGAATCTGGCCCGCTTGTGAAAACAGGAGTTACAAATGGTGGGACTTCTTAAGACAACCCAGTATGGTGAATCCTTAATACACTGTCTTTTTCCTTGGCTGAGAAGGCTTGGTCCAATTCTTTTGGCAGGACCCTGCGTGCCGGTATTTTGGGGTCTTGAGCACCCCTCAACCCCAAAACTCATCAAAAGGGTATATCATAAACAAATTAGAGGAGAATAGGAGACATCTTTCATAACCCTGGATAGAGGAAAATTATTGACCAAACAAAAGATAAAGATAATCAGAGGAGATAAAATTTTTAAAAATTGACTATATCACATTAAAAGATTTTTATATAAATATAAAATTGATTTAAGTTATATTTTTAAGACTAAATCAGGCTGGCATAGGTTTAATACTCTGCCACACCTTATGAGTCTAAACTTTGTAACTTCACTCTTCACCTACATTCCAGAGAAACTAGTCTAAAAGTCAAGCTCTTGTCTTATAATTACCTCCACCCTTTATTCAGGTGGCCTCTCTATTATTGTAATTTATATCTCCACCCTAGTATTGTCCACCTTGGTAACCTCACCCAACAACCATCTAACTCAAATGCTAGTTCTTTTGTAATATCACCCACCACCCACTCAACCCAAATTCTAGTTGATTCAACCAAAGCTGTTGCAGACTACTCCTATTGTCTGTAGCCTAGTCTTATTATCTGAGGACTATTCTCATTTTCTGAATGAGGAGGGGTTGAGGTGATTCACATCCAACCTCCTTATTAAAATGTCTACCAATTGGGATTGTCTCACCTTTGCCAGAAGATGTCTAAATGATGTATGGTCAGGCCAATCAGAAGGAAGAGCTTTAAAAGACCCAATAAGCCCTAACTCTAGGTCATTTGGCTGAAATGAGGCAGCCATTTTGATCCACTTTGGTAACAGATTTGAGCTCTGTTAATAAACTGATAAAGCACCAAGTGGAACCAAGATGGTGGAGTAAGGGAAGGGCCTCACCCAACATCTCCCAAATTCCCTTTCCAATAACTTTTTAAAAAATGCCTCAAAATGAATTCTAGATTTGAAAAACCAATAAAAGGATGGGATGAAAGAATATTCCAGCCCAAGACAAATTAGAAGGTGGTAGGAAAGGTCTGCCTCACTGGGGTAAGACAGAAGTGTAGTCCAATCCATGCCATGCCCAGCAGGCCAGCAACAAGGCTCCAAGACTTTGCATAAGCCAGCAGCAAGGCCCTGTGTCTTGGCACAAGGCACCCAGTAGCAGGCCATGCCTGGAACAAGCCAGAAGCAGACCTTGGGGGCAACTGAACCTGAAGCAATCGATTAAATTAAAAAGGGTTTGCGCGCGCACACACACACACACACACACACAAACACACACACACACACACACCTGTTTCAACAATTCAGCTAGCAGCTGCTGTGGGGGTGAAAAACCAACACAAGCCCAAGCCCAACAAGAACCTGCAAGCAGAGGTTCTTTTGATCTGCTTTACTAAGGAAAGCAACCTTAAGGGGTTAACAATCTTACTTTAATTCAACATACAAATATCATTCACTCAGCTCAGGGGGAAAAGCCAGCACCCTGAGCTTCAGAGCAAATATAAACAGAGCAAATAAACACGAATCAACAGACAGATTTCCGTCTGACAAAATCACAATATACAGTTACCAGAGAAGCATCAACATCTGAGTTTTCTCCAAAGCCGGGGAAGTCATAACAATGCCTGGCCCAGAGTCAAGCACCACTCCTGCCTGCTGTGGCTCAGAGCTCGAAAAGAGAAAGCCAACCTCTGGGTTTATATATGTTGTTCAGTGTCAGAGGTGAGTAGCACATGCGACTCACCCACGTGACCTAAAAGCATCACAAAAATGCTTAAAACCCATGTGGTCTAAAAGCCTCTGATGTCACAAACATGTCACTCAAATCCATGTAAACTAGGATTTCCCTTGAGGCAAGGAGGTCATCAAGGATTCCTAATTTAATCAAGGAAACAAAGGCCAAACTCTTCAAGGGCACTTGGTTGAATAAGTGCTAAGAGCCCATCTTGATTGCCAATACAACACCCTAACACAGTCAAAATTAAGGAAAGCAGAAAACTGGGGGAAAATATTTTTATAACAAGTTTCTGGGACAAAGGTCTCATAGCTCAGATATATAGAGAACTGATTCAAAACTATTATAACATGAGTCATTCTTCAATTGATAGTCAAAGGATATGAACAGGCAGTTGTCAGAAGAAGAAATCAAAGGAATCTATAGTCATATGAAAAAATGCTCTAAATCACTATTAATTAGAGAAATACAAATTAAAACAACTCTGAGGGTCCACCTCATACCTATCAAATTGGCTAATATGACAGAAAAGGAAAATGACAAATGGTGGAGGGGATGTGGGGAAATTAGGAAGTGAGGCTCCATTCTTGGAGTTATGAACCATTGTTGTGAACCAATCAACCATTCTGGAGAACAATTTGGACTTATACCCAAAAGGCTATAAAACCGTGTATACCCTTTGACCCACCAATACTACTACTGAGTTTGTATACCAAAGGGATCCCTCCCAAAATGAAAAGGACTTGTATGTCCAACAATATTTATAGTGGGTCTTTTTGTCATGGCAAATAATGGGAAATTGAGGGGATACCCATCAGCTGGGGAATGACTGAGCAAGTTGTGGTATATGGTTGTAATGGAATACTATTGTGCTTTCAGGATGCTTTCAGAAAAACTTGGAAAGATTTACAGAAACTTACGCTGAGTGAAGTGAGCAGAACCAGGGGAACACTGTACACAGTAACAGCAGTATTGTACAATGATCAACTGAGAATGACTTAGCTATTCTTAGTGATACAAAAAGACAGTTCTGAAGGACCTATGATGAAAAATTTATCCACCTCCAGAGAAAGAACTGGTGGAGTTCAAATGCAGATCAAAGCATACTGTACTTTTTTTTGCTTTTTTTATTTTTCTTGGGTTTTTTGTCTTTGTTTTTCATAACACAACTAACATAGAAATATGTTTTGCATGACTGCACACGTATAACCTTTATCAAATTACTTGCCTTCTCAATGAAAAGAGAAAGGAGGTAGGGAGGGAAAGAATTTAGAACACAAAATTATACAAAATGAAGGTTAAAATTGCTTTACATGTAAGTAGGAAAAAAATTTAAAAATGGAAAAAATAAACTAGTAAAGCTCAGAAAATTCAAATATCAGTCTATCTTTGTTAATTTCTATCACCACACAAACAAAAGTAAACCAGTTAAAATCAGAAGAGAAAAAATAACTGGGAAAAATATTTACAACAAATTTCTCTGATAGAGGTCTGGTGTGTAAGATTTATAGGGAATTGTTACTAATACATAAGAATAAGAGCTATTTTGCAACAGATAAATAGTCAAAGGATATAAATAGTCATTTTATGTGGCAATAAATCTAATTTATGAACAACCATTTGAAAAGTGCTCCAAATCAATCAATGAAAGAAATGCAAATTAAAACAACTCTGAGGTTTTGCTGCATATTCATCAGATTAGCAAAGAAAACAAAAAAGCAAAATGACAATTGTTAGAGCAGTTGTGGCAGAACAGGTACACCATTATAGAAAGCAATTTGAAAACATGACAAAAAAGTAATTAAACTGCGCATACTCTTTGACCTGCTGATATCACTAATAGACAAGAATTCCAAAGAAATTAGAGGGAAAGGATCCATAAATCCAAAAATATTTACAGCAGCACTTTTTTGTTATGGTAAAGAAGTATTAAAAATTGAGTACCCATCTATTGGAGAATGGTTGGATGAATTATGGAATATGAATATAATAGAATATCGTAGCACTGTAAGAAATTACAGAAGGGATAGATTCACAAAACCCCAGGAAGACTGAGCAGAACCAGAACTGTTTTTACAATGATGACAACATTTTAAAGAAATCCAACTTGGAAAGACATAAAAACTTGGATCAATGCAATGACCCAATTAAGACTCCAGAAGACTCATGGTGAAACATGTCACACTCCTCTTGGTGGGGATGTGATAAAATGTAGGTGCAGAATGAGACATACACTTTTGGATTCAACCAATACAATACCAATTTGTTTTGCTTGACTATTTGTTACATGGTTGAACTTTTATTGGGAGTGAGAGGAAGGGCTGGGAGGTAGTAATACAAAAATAAAAGAAGAAAATAAAGAAAACAATGCCGATGAAATATTTTTACAGGTTCAGAAGAAAGGAGAAGGAAGTTCAGAAGGGGACAAAGACAAACAGGGAAATACTGACAATACCACATGATATTCAATGTATATTTAAAAAAAAAACAAGGTGTGATAGATTCACAGTTTGATACAAAAATCTCTTCTGATTTTTGCATATGGTGATATTCATGCTTTTTGATGATTTTCTAGTTCATTATAATTTTTTTAAAAGAGTTAGATAATAGGGGAAAATAAAGATCAGGAAAAAAATGTCAGAAGCCTTTGGAAGAAGATGCCAAGGTAGCATTTGATCTCAGACTCTCTGGTGACTAGATTGTGCAGTATTCTGATAAGTAATCCTTTTAGGCTCACACCATGATGGGAAAGAGAATAGAATCTTTTTTTTTCTAGTTATATATATATATATATATATATATATATATATATATATATATATATAATTTTCACATTAGCCATGTTGTATAGAAGAATTAGAACGAATAGGAGGAACCATGAGAAAGAAAAAAACAAAACAAAACAGAACAAAACAAAAAGAGAGAGCAAATAGTCTGCTTCAATCTGCATTCAGACTTCATATTTCTTTTTCTGGATATGGATGGTATTTTCCTTCATGAGTCTTTTGGAGTTGCTTTAGGTCCTTGCATTCCTGAGAAGAGCTAAGTCTATCAAAGTTAGTCGTTGCACAATGTGGCTGTTACCGTGTATGATGTTCTCCTGGTTCTGCTCACTTCACTCAGCATCAGTTCATTTAAGTTTTTCCAAGTTTTCTGAAATCTGTCTGCTCATCATTTCTTATACAGCACAATGGTATTCCATTACATTCATATACCACAACTTGTTCAGTCAGAGAATAGAATCTGGGTGCTTTGTCTAGCTGGTGGCTAGAAAGACATTGAAGAGCCTATGAACACATCAAACTGATCATTATAGGAGTAATCAGATGATAGGAGTGAGCTGATACTGCCCTACCCCATTTGCCTTTGAGAGCAAAGTGCTTGTGTATGGATTCCTGACCAACATTATCTTTGAGTACACCTGGGAGAAATGAAGTGGAGAAAAAAAACTGGGTAGGGAGAACTGAGCTTTCATATTCTGCCCACGAGTGAGTCCATGGCTCTGGAACTCTGGCCCCATACCTTCTTCATTTCAATTCTACTTCAGTAAATGTATTTTGGAGTGAGTAATCTTTTTAGGTGTCTACCAAGGTGGAAAAGAGACTAGACTCTTGATGGGATGGGGGCCAAGCCATGAGAAACTTATGAATCATGTTTTGAGTTAGTTATATCCCTAGATAGAGGGCCTGTGAAAATCCAGTGCTGGCAAAAACTGGTTATTGATGCTTGTATCAGGAGTGAGGTGCTAGAGTTAAAACTTTGAGCATCATCTAATGGCTTGATTGAATATAGAAACCCACTAGGATGGTTATTTTGTTCTCACATGCCCAGACTATGGGCTGGGGGCAACTTGATCATAGAGAGTCACACGATAGCTTGCCCAGATCTAGATCTAGCACTCCGAGTAGCTACCTGGAGCCACACCCCCTCGTGTTATTAGTAGGTACAACACCAATCTTGACTGGAACAAAGAGAAGTGAAGGACCTCATTTATATTGATGGGAAAGTAGATGTACAGGTTGGTAAATATGGGCATTTCCTAGGTTGCCTTTTTTTGGTAATAATGAATCCTAAAAAGTTTTTTTTTTATATATTCGGTATCTACTCCTCACTCAGATATCCCTTAATATTCTCAAAATTGTGTTGCATATACCACAGATCTCTTTTGTATGTATTTGGTAATAACATGAGTTAGCATTTATATAGTACTTTAAGGTTTGCAAAACATTTTTATAAATATCACATAGTTTGATCCTCAAAACAGCCCTTAGAGGTAGGTGCTATTATTATCTCCATTTTGCAAGAAAGGAAACTGAGGCAGATAGTGTTTAAGTGACTTGCCCAGAGTCACACAGCTAATAAGTATCTGACGCCAGTCTTCTTGACTCCAGGATCAAGGCTCTTGCCACCTATCTGCCATTTGGTCTAGTCCAGCTGCTTTTTTCCACCTTTGTTTTCTTTAATACTATTTCCACATCTTCAGGAAGTACATCTGGAGTACTATTATTATAGAAAAAAATGTGGTGGCTCCATTGTCTTTGATGATAAAAAAGAGTTCATTATTAAAAAAAAAACGCTTTACAGATCTTTTACAAAGATATGTGGCTATGAGTCATGCGATGCCAAAGAACTGAATTTGAAGATAATTCAAAGGACAATGGAAAGAGCTATAGTAGACACAAGCAGGTTAAAATGCATTAATAAGGATTACACGGAAGATATGATATAAAGGACATCATCAAAGAAGTATATGATTTTAAAAAGAATGAATAACAAAAAAAAAATCTACGTGCTCCATTCTTATCTTTATGGTGCTATAAGGATGAAGGTCCCTGGCAGGTTGGGTGGACTCTCTGGGTTAATTTATGGAAAGAGAGGGATAAGAATTACATGAGATGGGCCGGCATGGATAGTTTGGGATTTACATCATTAGAGGGAATATACAAATTGATAAAATCACACATTCATTGGAGTACTGGATGACAGTTTTAGAGATAAAGTTTGATATTATTCTGGACTTGGAATCTGGAAAAGTTGAGTTCAGACTGCTTCTTACAGATGTCTCCTATGTAACCATGGGCAAACCTTCTAGCCTCTCTAAGTCTCAGGCAACTCTGTAAGATTTGTTTACTAAATTATAGCAAGATTGTGACTTGTTCTTGGTATGTTAATATTCCCAAATCCTCAGAGATAGGAAAGGATTGGTTACTGACATAGAAGTCATTTCAGAATTAGCTATAGTTAGACCATACATTATTTTGAGTAAAGGTAAAAATTAGTGCAAATCAAAAGAAAGGATGGAGACAAGAAGTAACTGGGTAATTGCAATATTTCTACCAAAGCTACTTATTTTGTTTGTATTCTTATTTATTAAAACTTAGTAACCAGAAAGACAAACTTTAAAATAAATAAAAATAAAAACTATCTTCCATGAGAGGTAGCTAGATGGCTCAGTGGTTAGAATGCTAAACCGAGAGTAAGGAAGATGTGAGTTCAAATCCAGCCTCAGACACGTACTAGCTGTGTGATTCTGGGCAAGTCACTTAACCTCTCTATACTTCAGTTTCCTTATTTGGAAAATAGGAACAGTAATAACACATTTTTCCCAGGGTCGTTGTGAAGATAAAATGAGATAATTTTTGTAAAGCACTTTGCAAAACTTAGAGAAATATGCAAATGATTGCTATCCATGAAATCATAAAGCTGAAAAAAACTGGATTTGTTAAATACATAGAAGGAACTGAAAAGGAAAATAGGGAAGATACTTTTTTTTTTTTTGGTTTTGGGAGGGGAGAAGGCAGGGCAATTGGGGTTAAGTGACTTGCCCAAGGTCACACAGCTAGTAAGAGTGTCAAGTGTCTGAGGCTGGATTTGAACTCAGGTCCTTCTAACTCCAAGGCTGGTGCTCTACTCACTGCGCCACCTAGCTGCCCCTCTAATTTTTTTTTTGAGAAAATATTTTTGAATGGAGGAATAATATTCTAGTAATTTAATGTATTTGTGATCTCATTAATGTGGTTATTTTCTCCAATAAGGAAATTCATTTTCCACCTGACTGCAGTCTTTTGGACTTCTCCAGCATATCCCTCATGGGTATCCCTCTCACCAGTCACCTCCATTTTCAGCTTCCTTTTATCTATTGTCTTTCTCTATTGGGTTATAAGCTCCTTGGAGGTAGATACTATTTTTCTTTATTGTATTTGCATTCCCCAGTGCTTAGTACAGTGCCTGACACATAGTAGGTGCTTATCAACTGACTGGTTGACTGACTGACAATGACATAGATGACAACTCATTCATGCCTGCCTCTCTTATGCAACTCTCTTTCATGTTCTCCCATAAATTCACCATAAGAAGCTCATCCAATGTGCAAGAGGTCTTCCTTGAATGCTCTTGATATCTTGTGTACATCAATGGATCAAATATCCTGTCCACCAGATATTCCTCACTCTCATCATATCATCATCCCATGTTTTTGAATCTTATAATTCTTGGATGATATTTTTTAAGGACCACTACTGTATAATTCCTTGTTTGTAATGTGTTGCAATTTGTTTATGTCTACCATGCATCTCTCCATTACCTTTAGTGAGATCCTCAACTTCAGTTCTTCCAAGATTATAGTGCTTCATGACTCAAGTCATAGAACACAACCAGGAAAATATTTGTATTAAAAATATGGGCCTCTGTTTTGGAGAGAAGCTTGGGATCATTAAGAGAATTTCATAACTTTGCAAGAGTAATCTAGCCCACTCTTCCCTTCCTGTTCAATTCCAGGCCGAATTCATTGTCCATTTTCTGTATCTTTTCAAGATATATGTACTCATAGATGAGTCCTACAGGTTCTCCATCCAACTATATTTCATAGCCTAAACAATTGGCATTCTTTTTCCACTTGGTTTTTCCTGTTCACATAGGTAGAACAAACTCTTTTGGATGAATATGGATTTCATTTAGCAAGCTCCATAATGTTATGGGGTTTGCTACTATCAGCACAATATTCTTTGAAAACATCAGCACTTGGAAGTCCTCACAATCTCAAGGGGAATTCCTTTTCAACCTGGAATCCATTGGATTTCTTCTGTGACAATGGTGAACACCCTTGGTGAAAGTCCCTGTTTTCCCTGTTTTATGCTTTGCTTAATATTAGTGAAGAGAATCACCAGATGAGATTATCTCTGTTACATCCTTCAAAGAATCTTGCATAATTTTGATGTATGCATAGAAGACAGTGTTGGAGACATATCCCCTTTAAGGGGATGCTTGGCTTTACAAAATCAAATGCTTTTTTATACTCAACAAATAATAAGCCCACTGGGTTTCCTATATTCTATATAGCTCTCAGTCAATTATGTAATAATAAAAAATATGGTGCACTCTGGAATTCTGCTTGTGAAAACTTGCCTGTTCCCTTCTAATGTTCTCAACAAGGTTGTTTTTGGTGCATGTGCATATTATTCTCATAATAAATTATATATATGTAACAAAGAGGGCTTATGGATCATTAGTTATCAATGCTCTCTAGCATGCCCTTTTGTGTAATAATAAGGCCCATGATTGTTCCCTTCTTTAAAAGCCCCAAGAACTGATTCCTCAGTGCCTCAATATTGTATCTCCTCCAACATAGCCCTCCTTTATAAATGTGCATGGTCTAGTCCTGCAGTTTTCCATCTTTGTTTTCTTATGGACCATTTCCATTTCCCCTTGGGAACCATCTAGATTGGGATGTTAGAGTCCACATGTGGTGGCTCCATTGGTGAAAAGTGTTTTTTTTTTTAATAAAAATGTAGACTTTAAAAAAATCTTTTATCTGTTCATGATCTTCCTTCCAGATTCATCTTTAAATGTTATCGGGATGACTTTGCTCAGTTGGATCTCTCGATATACTTTCTTTAAACTTGTATTCCCTTTCACAGCTTCTTGGTGTTTTATAAGGAGATTCTACTTATATGTCACCATCCTTTTCTCTGTAAGATTTCATGAATTAATTTATATTCTAAATTGATGTTGCCCCTGGCTACCATATCTCTCTGTTTGGCAAGTAGGTCAAGTATTTCCCGATTAAGATGGTTTTTAGGCTCTTTCGGTCTCCTCATTATGGCAATTGATTTACTTTGGTTAACCTTCTATACAAAATTGTTCTAATTGGTGTCAATGTGCTTTCCTTCATCCACTTCTCTTTTCTCAGCATCAACAACTATTTAAATAGGTCAATGTGGTTCAGTACAGTACAGTGCATACAGTATATTTTTCTCATTTGTATTATATCTTCTAGCATGTATTAATTTTTATCCTAACAAGTTAGTGATGTGACTGCACACAGAGTGCTTATTCAAGAATGAGTTATTTCCTATTACTTAATTTTTTGTGCTGTTATTCATTGCTCTCTAAAAGAAAGCTTCTCCCCATCCCCTCATTTAATATTAAGAAAGCATCATTCAACAGAATTAATTCTGTTATGTCTTTCTTAACTGATTGACAAAATCTTGAATGATTTTGATGAATGGATGGGAGATACTTTGCTGAAAAAGAGCTGCTAAAGTGGTATCTTGCTTTACAGAATCAAATGTGTTTTTTTCCTCTCATAATCTATAAACAATAAGCACAATGTGATCTCATATTCTCTATATTTTTAAGTTATTTGTGAAATGATAAAGTCTTCAAATATTATTGAATTTCACTTTTGAAATCCTGCTTGTTTCCTATACAATCCTCATTGAGAATGCTCTTATTTCATGCATAAAGATTTTGAATAGTGGAAAAGTAGGCATATAGGGTGTTAGTTGAGGTGTTCCTCAGTACCCTTTTTTAAGATATTAACAAGGTCCAAGATTTTTTTCCATGCCTTGGTATCTTCCCTTCCTTCAGAAACCTTACATGCTGACGCAAGTAGCCTTAGTAGCCTTACAATCATGCCTCCTCCAGCGTGGATCTTCTCTCACTACATTTAGTCTTATCTGGCTGCTTCTCCTGACTTTGCTCTCTTTAGTATCATCATTATGTTCCCAATAAGCACATTTATGAATGTGATAGTGGGGTTCAAGTTTAGTGAGTCCATTATCCTTGATGGTGAAAAATTTGTTATAGTAATCATTAAAGATCTTTCCCATTCTTCTTTTTTTCCCTTTTTCTCATTTTTCTAGGCAGTGAGGTGGCCCAGTTGGTAGGGTACTAGATCTGGAGTCAGGAACACCTGAGTTCAAATCTGATCTCACACACTTACTAGCTGTGTGACCCTGGGCAAGTCACTTGACCTCTTTCTGCTTTAGTTTCCTCAACTGTAAAATGGGATAATAATAGTACCTATATTACAGGGTTGCTGTAAAGAACAAATGAGATACTTATCAAGCATCACTTAGCATAATGTTTGGCACAGAGTGGGTGCTTAATAAATGCTTATCTCCCCTCCCCCCCACTCCATTTTGATTTGCTTCTTCCATTTTTATCCTTGAGATGACTTTTCTTAGTTATAGCTATTGTATAAGCTTTCTTGAAACTGGTTTTATTCTCCATTGATTGTCCCTACTTTATTGACATGATATTGCTCATAATTGTCTAACATCCTTCTTCAGAAGCATAATCCTGCTGCCACTCAAGCCTGAAAAAGATTTGATGAGCTGTGATACATGCTGCATATTGCATGAAGGGAAAAATAACTTCTGATTGGCAGAAGGAATGCTGAGCTCAATCCTGCATTCCTGCATAAGGAACTTAATGAGTTGTTTCCATATAGTTTTCAGGAGAGACTAGTGGTTAAACAATGGTCCAGGGAGACAGAAGAAAAAAGAAATGGAAATGGTAGACTTGAATGAAATTTTAAAGTCTGTTAAAATGGACCTCCTTTGGATTACAGTGCTCTTTCTCTCCCAGTTTAAGCTTGTTCCCAGCTAGATTTCATTCCTGATTATGTATTCTTTGATATATTCTAATCCATATCACTTCTCTGATTTCTGTTTGCTATTAATTTGAATAAATGGGCTTAGCAGCTATTCACTATTTGTGATGGTCTTTTGTGTAACATCATTTGGTAGAAAAGCGCTTATCTGGTAATTGTAAGATTGGCTACTCCTTCCCTTAAGGGTGACCAGGAAAACAGCTTTCCTTCAAAACATAGACTGATAGCTCTATACTAGAGACATTTGAAGGGGTCAAATAGACTAAATTCTACCCTGATGCCCCTCATGAAGACAAGTGAAAGGAGAGCCTAGCCTCACCTGTACTCCTGGAACCTGATTCTTGTTACCCACCTCCCAGTCCCAACCATGGTGCAGGGCCTGCTTTGGTTTGTCTTCTCTCCACAGAGATCTTCTAGGTTTAAGATCATTTTTATTTATGCCTCCTACAAATGGCACCTATAAATTTAGAAAACTTATGTGGGCATGCCTATCTCACAAATGCTTTCAAAACAAATTTATATTCTAAAGTTGTGCTTAGTTTTTGGCTGCCACTTGGAAAGTAAACCAAATATTTGCTATGTTTGCTAACTAAGGGACTTTCTGGGCTCATCTTAAACTATACACTATAGATAATTTATCTCCCTAACTACTAGAGATAGTTTAAAAACATGTAATCCTTAGAACCCTCTTTTCTCTTTTCCACCAGTCTGACACCATTACTGTAGAAACAGAGTGGCAACAAAAGACCAAGGAAAATTCTGTGGTTTGCTTGCTTTCAGTCCAAGCCAAATGATATGACCAAATTGGCCTTCTCACTCTTTCTCACACACTCTGCCTTCTGTCTCTTTGCTTTTGTACAGGTCATCCCCCTGTCTGTAATGCTTTCCCTCCTTACCCCTGCCTCTTAGAATATGTAGTTTCTACATTTTTTTATTTTAATTTTTTTAAAAAAAGATCTGTATCTAACCAACATCAAATAAAATGAGATTTCCATATACAAAGTGGGGGAAAAGATGAGTGTACATGAAGCTGCAAATCTTTACTACGTATGGTTTCCTTTTCTTTTTAAAGTATACAATACATTTAACATGTTAGTTTTGAAACTGTTTTATTTGTCTGTGTTTTCCTAATGATCTTCATTTTCTTCTCTTCTCTGCCTTTAATGGTGATCTTTTCTTCTTTTCCTTCCCTTTGTTTTTATAATCCGAGTGTTACTCTTCCTAAGTACTCTCTCCAAAAACTTGAAAAAACAAAAGAAAAAGAAACACCTTCTATCAAATGTACACAATTGAGCAAATCAAACTCCAACATTGGCTATGTCTGAAAGTATATGTCTCATTCCCATCATCCCACTGGTAGGAAGTACATAGTGTATTAAATCACTAGTCTTTTGGAATTATTGTTGACCATGCCTTGATCAGAGTTCTTAAGTCTTTCAAAGCTGTTTTTCTTTACATTGTTTTTTTTATTACATACAGTTTTCTGCTTGTTCTGTTCACTTCACCCTGCATCATTTAATGCAAGTCTTCCCAGGTTTCTCTGAAATCCTCCCTCGTGATATTTCTTTTGGCACAATAACATTCCATTACATCCATAACTAGTTCAGCGATTCCTTCAATTGCTGGGAATCTCTTGTTTCCAGTTCTTTGCTAGAACAAAAAGAGCTGCTATAAAAATTTGTTTTTGTAATATGGGTCCTTTTCCATTTTCTTTGATCTCTTTGGGGACCTCATTTCTCTCAAAACTTAGTTCAAACACCACATTCTGCATGAGACCTTTCCTGTCCCCTCCAAGTACCCCCTAATCACTTTGTATTCATTTTGTGTACACTTGTATGTACACATGTTATCTCATTTGTCAGGAGTTAGCTCCATGATGGCAAGGAGTCTGTCACTTTATGATTTGGGCACAATGCATAGCACATAATAAATGCTTCCTGTGAGTCACCTATCCCTCCCAGCTTTAAGTCATTTGCAAATTTGATAAGCGTGCTAAATTTGCCTTTGTCCAAGTCATTGATAAAAATATCAGGCAACATTGGGCCAAGCACAGGTACCCAGAGCATCCCCCAGAGACCTCCATCTAAATTGATTTTGAACCATTATCTTTGAGTCAGGTCATTCAACTACTTACAAATGCATCTAATTCTATTTTCATCTAGTCCACATTTCTCCATTCTTCCTATAAGAATGGCAGTAGACATTTTATCAAATGTTTTAGGTGAACTATTTTTCACAGTATTCCTCTGATCCTCCAGTTTAGTAACCTTGTCAAAAAAAGGAAACAAAGTTAGTCTGGCATCAATTGTTTTTGTTGAAGCTAAGCTGGGTCTCTGTGATCCGTACTTCCTTTTTCCAGATGTTTGCCAGCCATCTTTATAATGATCTATTCTAGAAGTTTTCTAAGAATCAAAATCAAGCTTACTGGCCTACAGAGAATTTAAAGACTCCATTCTCTTTCCTTTCTTGAAAATGGGGACATTTTGTGGTATATGATTGTGATGGAAAACTATTGTGCTATAAGAAATGAGTAGGATGTTTCAGAAAAAATCTGGGAAGACTCGAGCAAAGTGAAATGAACACAACCAGGAGAACACTGGACCCAGTAACAGCAACATTCTCAGGATGATCAGCTGTGAATGACTTAGCTATTCTGACCAAGACAATGATCCAAGACAATTCCAAAGAACCCATGATGAAAAAATGCCATCCACCTGTAGAAAGAGAACCGATGAACTCTGAGTACACATTTAAACTTTCCTTATTTTTATTGTTTTATTTTGTCTGTTTTTTTCTTTTGCAATATGGAAATATGCTTTGCATGGCATCACATGTAATAATTGATATCAAATTGCTTGCCTTCTCAAGGAGGGGGGAGGAATGGAAGGGAGTGAGAGAGTCTATAACTCAAAATATTTTTAGATGATTGTCAAAATTTTTTACATGTAATTTGGAAATAGTTAAATAAATAAAAATATGTTTTTTTTTTAAATAGGGGCATTCGCTCTTTTCTATCTCCATAGTCCTTCTCTGTTTTCCACAACATCTCAAGTATCACTGACAGTGATTTAATAATTATTTTTCCCAAGACTTATATGAATTGATGCAAAGTGAAGTGAGCAGAACCAGGAGAACAATTTAAATAGTAACAGCGATGTTGAAAAGATAATCAACTGTGAAAGACTTAGTGACTCTGATCAATACAATGATCTACCACAACTTGAAAGGACTAATGATGAAAAATGCTATCCATCTCCAGAGAGCAAATGGATGGATTCTGAGTTCAAATTGAATGGGTTAAGTTATGGGAGAGGTAGACCTTTAAAGAGAGGGGAATAACTGTTTCTTGAACTCTGAAACATTATGCCCCTTACTCCAGAATTCTGGGGAAAATCTCTTCAATAAAGCTTAGGTATGGTTATTTTTCTAGGGCCTTCTCAAAAGGGATTAATAGGGTCCCTCCTAAGAAATTATTCAGTGTACAAAGAAGTAGATATCAGATATAGGACAGCTATTTATTTCTTCTACCAAAAAAAGCTTAAAACACGAAAGACTCAAACATTGACAAATATATAAAACACTAACCAACAACCCATAAATTTTATTATATTCTCCCAGGAGGTAAAGACTACTGGGAGACTTGTGGGACTGCTGAATTGATTTATTTTCATCTCTAACCTGTGCTGACTGTGCAATTCACAGTTCCGGATTTCCTGGCAAACTAAGTCATGGCTTGGGCTTTATTAATCCTTTCATCTATCTCATACTCCTGACGGTGGTTATCTTTTCCTTCAAAAAGATGTTGCAGAGATTAATTCCTGCTGGGCGAGCAGTCTCTGGACCCAAGAACTCCTTACCTTTCAAGCTTACAAGTTAGCACTTACATGTCTAGAAATATCCATCTCACGACAGCTATTCAATGACCTGTGCTAAGGAAAAGAAACACAAGTCAGAAGGTCCAATATTAGGCTCAACTAGGTAATCATATGTGCTTGCTAACATGTGAATAGAGTTGTCATTGCTTATGGGAGGAGGAGTGATAGATCCTTGGAATTTCCCGCTTCTGTTCCCACCACTACCAACACCACCACCACCACCGTCATGAAGTCTAAGGGAAAGGATGTCTGAATCCTAAGCAACAGACACTGAAGAGAGGCAGAGAAAGGATGGTGTCACTCCTCTTAAAGTCTATTGAGTGGGCAGTTTCTCCTGGCTTAGTGACCAATGCTCTTTATAGCAGAGCCTTCTCCCAATCCCTGACATCACGGGGAACATGAGAACAACTTGAAGCCTCTAGTCACAAATACCCTTTAGCAAAAGGTCAAAGCATATGTGTCACCAGAAGTGACCAAAGTCCTCTCCCTGTTACATGTACAAATTGGATCTTGATTTCTCTGTGTGCCTCCATCAGTCTCTTTGGACAACTCCCATTTGTCTTCCTCATCAGATTTGTTTTCCTTTGTGGCTTTGAATAAAGAGTTCTCAAAAGGAGAATTAACTATTAACAAGTACATTAAAGATTGCTCCAAATCACTAATAATAAGAGAAATGCAAAGCAAAACCACTCTGAGGTTTCACTTCATGCTTAGAAAGTTAGCAAAGATGACAAATGATGGTAACTCTTGGTGGAACCATGAATTGATCCAACCACTCTGGAAAGCCATTTAGGATTAGGCTAAGAATATTCATTCCCTTTAACATAGAAATACCACTGCTAGACCTCCAAGGATGTCAGTGATAAAAAGGAAGATCCCATATACTCCAAAATATTTATAGCAGCACTTTTTGCAACAGAAAAGAACTTAAAACAAAATAGATTCCTATCAATTGGGGAATAGCTAAACAAATTGTGGGACAGGAATGTAATATTAATGTGATATAAGAAATGATGACAGAAACACTATATTCTACCTTATAACTTGCAGCATTGAAGAGGTTTTCTTCAAGCCCCTTCACCACCTCTAGAACAGAGATCAGTCCAAACTTGGAATAGAGATAATACTTGATTATGGCATAAATATATTGATTGTATTGCACAGTCAATGCAGGTCAGTGCAAAAATTTCCTGTTCCCCATACTGATCAAAACTTTCAGCATTATTTTTTATTTCTTAGAAATTGTCTTCACGTATTTTATTAATGTACTTTGTCTTTACATCACAGTCATTTGCCACCTTCTCCCCAGATTGGACCCTCTCTTGTGACAAAGAAAACAATTAAGCAAAAACATTCGACGCAGAGAACTGAGTCTGCTAATGTCTAATGATCTGCCCTAGTAGTCCTCCCCACCTCTCTGCCATTAGGAAGGAAGTATGCTTCATTCTCTCTCCCCTGGGATTTTCAATGGTGTTTCCATTATTCGGAAGTGAAGTTTCTTTTTGTGAGCTTTTCATTTACATGATCAAAGTCACTAAATATGATATTCTCATGGTTCTACTCTTTGGTCTTCAGTCGTTCATCCATTTATTCTCAAGTTTCTCAGAATTCTGCATATTCATAATTTCTTACTGTACAATAATATTCCATAGCATTCATATACCACAATTTTTGTTATGTGTTTTTTTTTTAGTCATTCACTGCTTTATGGGTACCTACTTTCTAAACTGGTTTTTCAAACTGCCTGTGGGTGTTTATCCATCACCTCCCAAACACCTTATTAAAACTTTTACAACCTTTTATCACCTCTACATACTTGACAGCTACACCCATTTTTTATTCATTTCTCTCTAAGACCCAGAAAACCACATTCAGTTTCCTCTTTTCTCTTGTTTGGTTCATTTACACATTTACTTTCCTTTTCTTACTTACCTGGCCTTGCCAACTCCCTCTTCCTTAATTCTTCCTTTTCATGTCTTTACTCCTGGGACACCTATGGATCCCAGGCTTTTCAGTTGTTTTTTGGTTGGTCCTCACTTGATTTTTTGTGCTGCCATCTGTAAACCTACAGAAAAACAGTGTGCCATGATATTAGTATAACATCTGACTTGTTCACCTAATAGCTCTATACTCAAAGTATCAGCCAGGTACAACTTTCTGATACACATGTGGGTAAGCTTCCCATACTGCCATGCTGTATGGCTTTAAACAACTGAACTACTCAAAACCCATGGTGGCTGGGTTTTGAATTTATACTAGGAAGATGATATGAAATAGTGCTCCAAATTATTAAAAATGAGAAATCTATCTCTACCTTAATCCACTTCTGGACTTTCCCCTCTTGGTTGAAATGGACCTACCCTCTACCTCTATTCACTGGACACAGGCATTCAACACACTGTGGTTGCCGTTTATTAGGCATAAGACAAAAGAAAGAAAACTCAAGTGCTCTCCACACATAGTCCTCCTCTTTCAGCCATCCCAAATGCCTCCTGTTTATTCTTCCAAGATATTTGCAGTTGCTAGGGAAAGATTCTAAAGCTCTTGCACCTGGAAATTACAGGAAGAATTAAGGCAAGGGCTTGCATATCTATGACCCTCTTCAGAGTAAGGGACTTATAACAAATGGAAAACAAGAGAAGCATGGTGGAAGAGGAGTGTTTTTTCTACAGCTCACCAGCCCAGGGGAAACATTCCAGGCATAGAGACAGCCAAAGAAAATGCCAGGAGCCAAAAGATGGAATGTCTTATTTGTGGAATGGCCAGGAGGCCAGTGTCACTGAATCAAAGAGTAAGTGGTAGGAAGTAAGGTTTAAGAAGACTGGAAAGGTAGAAGGGGGCTAGGTTATAAAGTTCTTTGAATGCTAAACAGAGGATTGTGTATTTGATCCTGGAGGTGACAGGGAGCCACTGGGATGTATCTGAATATGGAGGTGACTAGGTCAGACCTGTACTTCAGGAAAATCATTTTGGTGAGTGGAAGATGGATTAGTATGGGGAGAGATTTGAGGCTACTGTTTGATGGAACTAACGATATGTAGGAACTGTGCTAAACTGCAAGCCTAATCTTTTATCACTCCCTAAAGACTGAAGTGGAACTAGAGTGTTGGGGGTGGAGTTATATCTCTGAAGGGAAACATTTGTATTTTTGTTCTTGCTATATCTTTGAAGTAAATATCCCCCTGTAAAAGTAATATTGAGTGATCAAATAGACCTGGGCTGCTAGTCACTGGGCATCTAAAACGGCGGGAACATAATTGGTTGGAATTCAAGCTGATGGTGGAGAAAAGAAAAACTGAGTCCCTATCCCCGTCAGTGTCATAGAGAACACTTAGTGGGGAAGAGGGAAGGGGGGTAAGGACTGGAGGGTTAAAATGTAACAAAGCTGGCCCTCAGACCTTGGGGCAAGATTCAACCTGTGTTACAAATGTAACATGCTAAGTGTTTTGCAAAACTTAAAGCATTATATAAATGTCAGATGTCAGTTATTATGGATGCTGAGGGTGGGGTATAATGGAATGAATGGACGGAGCGGCAGGCAGTTAAATTAAGGAAAATTTCTTGGAAAAAGGTTAGACTATTATGAGGGAGAAAAGATCTAAGAGATGTAAAAATATCTTGAAAATTTTAAATATACGAAGTATTATTGCTATTACTTTTTTTTTTGCACTGAATGTGGTGACTTTATTGATGGTACACAATACAGGACTCTAGGCTTCTCCCCCTTACTACAGGGGTGCTTTGGGACAAGGATGTGAATGGGATACGGATCCCCAGTACAGGAACATAGGTTAGGAATGTAGGCTCCCCAGTGGTGGACCTCTTTTTTTTGGCTGGGGGTGAAGGTTCATGGCTTTCCACTTTACTCCTGGGAGGCCATGTAGACCATGAGGTCTACTACACGGTTACTATTGTCATACCAGGAAATGAGCTTGACAAAGTGGTAATTGAGGGCAATACCAGCGCTAGCATCAAAGGTAGAAGAGTGATTGTCACTGTTGAAGTCACAGGATACAACCTGGTCCTCTGTGTAGCCCAAGATGCCCTTCAAGGGTCCTTCTGATGCTTGCTTCACCACTTTCTTGATCTCATCATATTTGGCAGGTTTCTCCAGGCGGCAGGTCAGATCCACAACAGATACATTGGGTGTAGGAACACGGAAGGCCATGCCTGTGAGCCTCCCATTCAGCTCAGGTATAACTTTGCCCACAGCCTTAGCAGCACCAGTGGAAGCAGGGATGATGTTCTGGGAAGCACCACGCCCACCACACCACAGCTTACCAGAGGGGCCATCTACTGTCTTCTGGGTAGCAGTAATGGCATGGACTATAGTCATGAGTCCTTCCACGATGCCAAAGTTGTCATTAATGACCTTGGCCAAGGGGGCCAAGCAGTTGGTAGTGCAGGAGGCATCACTAACAATCTTAAGGGAATTATATTTCTCATGGTTCACTCCCATCATGAACATGGGGGCATCAGCAGAAGGGCCAGAGATGATGACCCTCTTGGCTCCACCCTTCAAGTGAGCCCCAGCCTTTTCCATGGTGGTAAAGACTCCAGTGGACTCTACAACATACTCGGCTCCAGCATCTCGCCATTTAAGACTGGCGGGATCCCACTCCTGGAAGATGGTAATGGCTTTTCCATTGATCACCAGCTTCCCATTCTCAGCCTTGGCAGTGCCCTTGAACTTGCCATGAGTGGAATCATATTGAAACATATAAACCATGTAGTTGAGGTCAATGAAGGGGTCATTGATGGCCACGATGTCTACTCCACCTGAGGTGAATGCAGCCCTGGTCACCAGGCGCCCAAAACGGCCAAATCCGTTGACTCCGACCTTCACCATCTTGTTTCAGGGATGCGACTGAAAACAGCAGATCCTGGCACTGAGCTTGGGAGAAAAGCCCCTTGCTATTACTTTTTTGTATGCTATAGAGCCTCATGGGTGATCGAATGAAAAAGCATTTTTTAAATTTTATTTTTTCTCCATTACATGTAAAATAAATTTTAACAGTCATTTAAAAAAAATTTTTGCTACAAATTTTCTCCTTCTCTTCCTCCTTTTGCACCAACTTGAGAAGCCAAGCAATTTGACATAGATTATACATGTGCAGTCATACAAAACTTTTCCATATTAGCCACTTTGCAAAAGAAAATGCAGGTTAAAAAAAACTCAAGAAGAATAAAGAAAATAAAAAAAAGGTATACTCCAATCTGACTTCAGACTCCATCAGTTCTTTCATTGGAGGTGGATAGCATTTTCATCATAAACCCTTTGGAATTGTCTTAGATCGATGTATTTCTAAGAATAGCTGAGTGTTTCACAGTTGATCATCACACAATATTGCTGTTACTGTGTACAGAGTTCTCCTGGTTCCGCTCACTTCACTTTGCCTCAGTTTGTGTAAGACTTTCCCAGTTTTTCTGAAAGCATCCTGCTCATCATTTCTTATGGCACAATAGTATTCCATCACAATTGTGCATCACAACTTGTTCAGCCATTTCCCAATTGATGGGCATCCCCTCGATTTCCAATGCTTGGAAAAACATTTATTAAACACTATGTGCCAAATATAGTAAACAACCTTTTTATATAGTTACAAAAGCAAAGACAATCCCTGCCCTGGAGGAGCTACATTCTAATAGGAGACAAGTGGTAGTGGTCAGGGAGAGAACTTTGGGTTTGGAAAGTTACAGGGTGAGTAGAGACACAGGGGAGTAGATTAACATATCCTCACAGAATTTATTTGATTGTGGTTACAGAACTGGGAGGGGTAGGTAGGGAGATGAAGGAAGAAATGGAGAATGAGGAGTAGATAGACATAAGGCAACCATCGATTAAGAGAGTGGGGCCTAAGAGCCAAAGTTCTAAGTAGGAAAGGGTTAAGTACTCCAAAGAAGTCCAGAGAATGACATAGTAGGTTCTCTGTTAAACTGGCTGAATGGCCCTCCACTGTCTGCCTCCCCAGTCTTACTCCAGCCTACCTACCACCCAAACTGTCTTTCACCCAACTACTACTCTATCTCCTCAAACAGAGCATGGATTTCCCCTGTGTCTTTGTTTATATTTTCTATTCTCAGAATCCCCTTTCCTTATCTTCCAACTCACCCCAGTCTTCTCCATCTGTTGGAAACTTTTAAGGCCCAGCTTAAGTGTTACCTCCTCACAGCCTCGCCAGTCAGAAATGTAGGTTTCTGATAGTCCCTGACCTATATTTCCCAGGGCCTTTGTATTCTCTCAGCAGCTTTTAGCAGGCCCAGCTTGAAAGCAAAAGGGGAATCTCATATCCAGGGGAGAAGCAGGCTGCATACCTGGGTGGAAGAGGCAGAGACAAGGAGGAGAAGAAAATGGGAACTGAATTTAGCTCATGGGAGTGGTACTGCATACGGCATGGCCTCTTAGCTATGTCTAGCTCACACCAATACTAGGAGTCCAAGAAGAATAAGTGGGAGAAGAGAGTTCCATAACCCTCTCTCTAACCCCTTCCAGAAGGAATCAGGAGTTTCTGCAAAGTTTCAGCATTCACTATTCATTTGGAGAGAAATATCATGTTCCAGATATTGAGGCTTTATCATTCACAGAATGGAAATCATTTAATATCCTTTCTAGTTCCCTAAAATGCTAGGCCAGGGTGAGGTGCAGCTTAAGGGATGGAGAGGAATAGACTTTATATCTCCAGTCTCTGGAAGTTTGGAAGGTGGTGGTTTTGACAGATGGGTGGTGGGAGCATTGTTTTAAATAAATATCTTTTGCTCTTCGATGATGGAACCTGTTCTGTTCTGCATTAATAAAGAGATAAAGTGTAAATGGGGGCTCATGAGCTATGGATTAAGAGAGAGAGAGCTACCCAAAGAGTAGCCAACATTAGCAGACCTTACTGCTCCTTCTATATATTCTTGCCCATTGACAACATTCTATTTCCTATTATGTACTGATTTGGTTATTAGGGCAAGAGTTCTTTAATCATTATATATCTCCCTCATCACCCTGTGGTGCTTTCTTATACAGTACTATCCTTGATTGCGTATATGCATGCATGAATGCTACGAATTTGTTTTTTTTTCTTATTCCACATCCATTTGTGAGGATGAACTCTATTAGAAAGAGATAATATTTAATGCAGGTAGTTATGAGCTTATAAACCTTCTTGGTTTTTGACGGGGAACAAAAGTTTCCCACTTTTAGATCAATGTTCAGCTGCTCTGTAATCTCACATTTCTCTTCTTCTGTGTGGAAAATCTCTCCTTCTAGAAGTAAGCATCAGTGAGATGATTTGGCGTTTTTACACTTAAAATGTCAACCTTAGTAGAGGTAGCAATGACAAATTTCTGATGGCCCCTTCACAGAGGAGTGCAGTCGAGGGCCCAGTTACAAGTAAGAAGCCACTAAACCCGTGGCTTGAGTAAAGGCAACTCAGCTGCTTCAGTGGCAGCCAGGAGGGCAGCCAGCAGTGACCTGAGTGTAGCACACCTTCAATATAGAGGCTTTTGCCATGACAATAGCTTTGGAGGCACATACTCAGTAGGGGAATACGGAACCATTTTGTGAATTTTAACCTGTTGGGTACCTCCGTTCTTATCACCACTAACCGGAGTTGAGACAGTAACAGAAACATTCTCTCCCTCTCTCTTTTTTCCTTTCCAATTCATGTCTTAGTTATAGCAATCATCTGCTTGTACGTGGCCCTCCTGGAGAATGTTGCAGATTTGGAATATCTCTGAATTCCTCATTGCAGAACTGGGTTCCAATTGCAATGCTTTCAGGCTTCTTGACTTTGGGGTTAGCTGCATTTCTATACGTACAGACACACATATACATACACATACATGCATATATACATACCTACCTACATGCACACACATACATATATGCATACATGTATATATACATATGCATATACAGCTACATATATGTATAGATACATATATGCATGCACACAGATATGTGTGTGTAGGTACATATATATAAATATATTTTTTTTCCTTTTTCACTCACCACAATGAGAGAAGGGGGAGAACTTAAGCAAGATTTCTGTGGGGAAAAGGAACATGTTTTGGTGGAGAGGTGGGGGTGTGGTGGGAGAATGGTAAGTGAGGAAGAAGATGCCTGGAGCCAGCTGTTGTGTATCAGCTTCAAAGCCTCCTCAGACACCGAAGTATGCTCACCTCCTGTTTCCTAGGAGGACCTGGAGAAGCTGGTGCTGTTGGCTCACCACCCATCACCCAAAGCTTCAGACAGCAATAGCAGAGGACAGGACACTCCATATAAGGGTGCACCGTTATTGTAGCAGTTATTTCTGTGCCACCTCACGCAGAGGCTTGATAGAGAACCTCAGTCACTGTATGTACAGGGACACAAGAAACCAACCCAAGCAGCTGCCTGTGGTAGGAAGCAAGCCTTCCTTCCTACCAGAGCTGGCTCTGTCCCCCTTCCTCAGCCACAGCCTGCCTGCACCTCGTGAGCTCAGCAGGAACTGCCCCCGATGGTATCTGGTTTCCTAGATTAGCGAGAACTCTCTCAACTGTAGATCCATGATAAATCAACTAACCTTCAAGTAGGCCCAGTGTGAGTATGGGGGCGGGGAGAGGGGGCAGGAAGAGATGAAGTGAGGGGTCTGGGCATCCTGAGAAGGAGCAACCACCATCTCCTGTAATAGTCTTCCCTTGACCCCTCCCCCCCACTAGCTGAAGCATTCTCCCACCCCCTTCACACACACCAGGTGCTGCTGTGATTTCCCAGAGTAGAGCCTGCAGGTGTTTAATTAGCAATCTCCCTTCCTACTTCCTTGCTCCCAATTTCCACTCCCTTCCCTACCCCCATAGGCCTCTCCCACAATAAGGAGGGCTCCTTCCCTAACCAGCTAGAGACTGGAGGAGAGACGGGAGGAAGCCATTTCATTCAAACAGTTCCTGGATGATGCCTCCATCTTGGAAGCCTCCAGCTGACCTCCCCTTCCTTTTCCCCCCAGAAATGGCTCTGCCTTTTTGCCTGCCTTCTCATCCCTAAAATATACATAGTCCTGACTCATATGTGATACCTCTTGCTGTCATAGTCTTCTTAGACCATAACCTACTCGAAGGTAGGGAGTTGGCTACTGGATCATAGTTCCGGATGAGACCTTCGTGGCTATCCAATCTAATACCTTCATTTTACACATGAGGAAACTAAGACCAAAGTGGTTAAACGATTTGTTCATGATAATACAGTTAGTATGAGAGGCAGGATTTGCACCCAGGTCCAAAGCCAGTGTTCGTTCCATTCAACCAAGCTGTTTCCTTTTAAAGGAGGTTTTACTGATGCCTTTTATTCTCTACCAGGTCACTTTACAACATAGTCTGCCTCACCCCCAACTAAATCCTCCCTTGTTTTTTTTTCCTTTTAAATAGTATTTTATTTTTTCTAATTACATGTAAAGACAATTTTTAAGTTCTCCCTTGTTAACAAGGAAAAACAGTGCAGCAAAACTGATCAACCTAGCAAACTCATCTGACAGCACCTTTCTCCAGAGAGAAGGGAAGTGTGTTTAATTATCTATTTTCCAGGACAAAGGGTGGTCACAGCAATTAATCTGAGCTCCACCATTATTAATCTTGTTTTTATTTGTATCATTGCAGTCATTGTGTTAAATTGTTCTCAATCTACATCCAGTTTCATTTCATACATGTGTTCCTATGTTTGAATTCCTCATATTTGTAATTTCTTACTGGGTAATGATATGCCACATAACTCTCTACAGTGGCAAAATGCTTATTGTTAATGAACCCATTTCGTAAACAGGAAAACGAGGACCCCAGTGGAAAAGTTCCTAATTATCAGACACCCTCTACTGCAAATTTCTCCTCTGAGCCATCAGTTACTGGAAAAGTTTAGGGTTAAATGGCATGGGGGGTGGGGTTGACAGTTGGGGAGTGGGAGGGTCACCTTATTTTCCTCTTAGGATTTGCTTCTTAAAGTCAGGATTGGTTGGAATTAAGAAAATACCAGCACTGCACTAAGCCAACATGTCTTGGCTTTCTCTCTCCCCAGCTCCTCGTGCTCAGGGCTAGGCATCCCTTGAAAACTCTGAGCTCATGGCTCCAAAACAAGGAACGATTCCAATGTACCACTTTACTTTTCATGCATACCTTACATCCAAACATTAAAAAGGCTCCACCAGCCCATGGGCTTTCATATGCTCTCCCTTTCCCTGTTGACATACAGTCATTCCACCCTGCTCCGGATCAGGTTGGGCTGGCCCCGCCTGGAAAAAATTCTTGGCTGGGCTCTTCTGGCCTTTTCCTCGTCCATATCACTGGGGCTCAAGGTCCCTGGCAGCTTCATTCCTCAGTGCCTATGTTGGGCTGATCACCAGCGAGGGAGTTTATCTCTCAAAGCTGGGAAATAAAGGGAAGCCTCAGGGAAATCTTCCTTGTCTTTCCCAGAGGAAGGGAGTTTGGGGGCGAAACTGAAGCTGAAACTCATGTGCCTTCAAGCTCAAACATCCCAAACAAAGGCAGCAGTCTGGGGAACTATCTCACAATAGAACTCCACTGGAAACCTCAGAAATAACTCCTGTGTCAAGGGAGCCCATCACTGGTAGGAAGGGGGAATTTTCCAACCAATCCTCTTTTCCCCAGGACACCAGGCAAAGTCTCAGATGACTTATGTGTTAGAACCAGGGTGGGAGAGTCAAGGGAGGAAGAAAAGGGATATGGTGGGCACCACCTGGATTAGCCAGATGCAGAGAGAACAAGGCCCTTAGTGAGACACACAGGGAAAGAAGCCCTGCTCATGACAATTTTGCATTGCATCAGGTTGTAACCAAGACTCTGAATTGCCAAATTTAATTGTTGAGCTAGTTCACTCCTCCCCATCACAAATGACTCGGGAGGGTGAGCACAGGCCTAAGTCCTCTGTGGCTGAAGCAACACATCAGGAGACCCTGAGGATTCCAATCGTCTTCCAGTTCCTTCATAATAATAGCAAATATTTATGAAGCACTTACTACGTGCCAGGCACTGTGCTAAGCATTTTACAAATATTACCTCATTTGATCCTTTCAACAACCCTGGGAGGTTGGGGCTATTATTATCCCCATTTTACAGATGAGGAAACTGAGGCAAAGGTTAAGTGACTTGCCTAGGGTCACATAGCTAGTAAGCATTTGAGGCTGGATTTGAACCCAGGTTTTCCTGATTTCAAGCCTGGTCTTCTGTCCACTGTATCACCCAGCTGCCCCTTGTTTAATATGCTGTGAATTTCCAGTCTTCCATTTTCATCTAGGCTCAGTCTCTTATAAAGACAACTGAGCAGGGGACTAAGAGACCTGCTCCCTGTGTGCCAGACAAGTTGCTTAATTGTAAGATGGACCAACAGAATCATAGAGGCCAGGAAGGAGCCTCCAAGTTCATCTAGTCCATTCCCTACTTGAAATATGAACTTCTGCTACAAAATCCTTACAGGTGATCATTCAGCATCTATCCGCAGGCCCCTGTGAGAGCTCACTGCCTCTAGAACTAGCCCATCCTATTTTTGGATGGCTATACTGTTCGGAAGGTTGTCCTAATACTGAGATGAAATAAAGGGAAGAACTTCCCAATACAATTTTCCCCAATGCTCCCACTGAAGAGGATGAATGCCTTCTTGGTGTCTGCTCTGAGCTCCTTGGAAAGGGGCTACAAAGTATATGGGAGGTGTCGTTCTAAGAATACCAACTTTCTAAGGCTGGAGAAATAACCAAAACATAAAGGCAGAAACGTTGCTGACAGAAGTGTCACAGAGCAATAAATAGAACCATTCCTGAATAGTGTGTGCCTTCCCACCGAACAGCTCAAAGGGCTTTCCATCAATGAGCTGGCTCAGTGGTCTGCTCAGACTTTTATTTAGTTTTTTTTTTTTTTTGAGACAGAAGTACATTTTTAAAAATTCCCTAAAATGCTCAAATAAGCTCCATTTTTTACCTTTCAGTATCATTACCTTGGACACATTTCTTCTTTGATTGAGTCACTAGGATAGAGAGGAAAGGACTGACGGAATGGAGACCTGGGTTTCTGGTTTTTTGTTTTGTTTTGTTTTTACCTCTAAATCTCTCTCTGTACTCACTATGTGACCTCAGGCAGGTCTTCTCTGAACCTCAGTATCATCATCTGTAATGTAAGGTTGAACTAGATGAATTCTAAGGTTCTTTCCACCTTTTCATAACATTATATGACCCATTAAATCATGAACTTTAGAGCAACAATATAATGGAATAACTACAGGTAGGATAATAAATCTAGGCCTAGACGGGCACTCAGAAGCCATCTAGCCCAATGCTCTCAATTTTACAATTGAGGAAACAAGCCCAGAGAAGTTTGTGATTTCTCTAAGGTCATGCAGGTAGTCAGTTTCAGAGGTAGTATTTGGACCCAGTGTTCATTGCTGCTATACCATACTAGAAACCCTTTTCTAGCTTTCATCTGTATAGGCCAAGGGAGGGTTTGTAGTTAGCTGGGATAGTTCAGAAGACTTCTAAATCAAATGAGTTGAGCTGGCTTTTGAACAAAGTTCGGTGGATAGGAAGAGGAAAAGCATTATAGGATGAGGAATCAGTTTTTGCAGAAGTTCAGAGGCGAATATGTTTGGGGGGGGAATTTCCATGTTGACTGATGTACAATAGAAAATAAAGGTCAAAGAGAGAAGTAGGAAATATTAAGGGCCTTGAATGCCAGGCTGAAATGTTTAGATTAACTGTTAAGGAAGAAGGATACACTGTTTTTAAGGAGGGGCTAATGTCCATAGAGGAATAGTTTAGCAAGATTAGTCTGGCAGCAGTGTGTAGAACATATTTGAGTGGGGAGAGAATGGAGGTGGGAGTATAGACAAGCTCAGATATGAACAAGAGGTCACCCTAGACTAAATCAGTGACAGTGAACATGGAAAAGGGGTGGAGGGCCATCTCCAGTCATCCTGATCTATATCTATCTGGCCACTGAACCCAGACGACTCCAGAGGAGAAAGTGAGGCTGGTGACCTTGCATGGCCCTCCCTCACTTAAATAAAATTCACTGATGTAATGGTCCTCTTTGAGAACAAAGGACAAACAACAACAAAGGGCTGAATTTAAACGATATGATAAAGAAAATGTCAACAGGATTTAGCATCATAGAATCCTATAATTTAAAGGGAACCTTAAAGTCACCCAATCCAAACTTCCACCTAGAACAGTACCCTTTCTTGGATATCACCATCATCCAGTCTCCATGTAACCATTTCCAGGGAACTTATCACTTTGTGAGACAATCCTATTCTCTTATTGGGATGTAACGGTAGAATGAGTCAAAAAATGATTCTGTAGCTTCAAGCCTAGGTGACTTAGGAGAACTGAGTTGTCATTAACAGATATATAGAAAAGTGTGGAAGGAAACACTGGATTGGACAAAGATGAGCCACTTTAGAAAAGCTGAGTTTCAGGTAATGGTGGGACACCAAAGTGAAAATGTCTAATCGGTAACTCAGCAGATTAGAGTTAATGGTTGAAATCCTTTGAATGGATGAGCTCTCTGAAGGAGACAGTATAGAGAAAGAAGAGTAGAGGACAGAGGATTAAGCCTTAGGATGAATTCCCATTTGAAAGCAGAAAAATAAAATTGAGCCAAAGAAGGAGTGGGGCCAGAGAGCTAAGACAAGACCAGGAGATAATTGAGGAAAAACTAACACAGCGATCTCATCAAAGGTTGGCATGCAACATTCCACATCTGTAGCACTCCCCCAACTTCTTTACTTAAAAAAAATTAATAAAAATATTTTCTCTTTCTCCTATCTCCTATCTCACTGAAAAAAAGAGAACAAAATTTCTTGTAACAAATATGCATAGTCAAGCAAAACAAATTTCCACATTGGCTGTGTACATACAAACATGTGTATATGTGTATAAATATAAAGATGTACACACATATACATGTACATACACATACATACATGTATATGTGTATATCTATATATACATATATGAGTGTGTGTATACACACACACACACACACACACATCATTCTGCCCCTTAAATCTATCACTTCTCTCTGGAGGTAGGGCATATGTTTCATGATCAGTCCTCTGGAATCATGGGTTATCATTTTATTGATCATAGTCCTTCCACCTTTCAAACTTGTTTGTCTTCACAGTGTCATTGCTATGCTTGTTTTCCTCATTCTGGTCATTTCATTCTTCGTCAGTTTGTAAGTCTTCAAAATTGTTCATTTTTATAATGTTGATTTTATTTGATATTTTCTTTTTCTGCTAATTTCTTTCTGTCAGTTCACATCTTTCCATGTCTCTTTGAAACTATCTATTTCCTCATTTCTTACAGTACAATAGTATTCCTTCACATTCATATACCATAACTTATTCAGGCATCTCTAAAGGATGCAAAATCATTTTTTTCTGACCTTAAGTCAGCAGCAACTATGCTAATGGATCATCTTCTTGCCTCTCCCCCTTAAAAAAAATCACAGGATCACAGAATTAGTGCTTGAAAGCCTTCCTAGCCCAGCTTTGCAGCTTAGACACATCACAAACACCTTGTTGGAAGAGAGCCTTAAAGGTGACATTTTGTTTTCTCAAATCAAAGGCTTTTCAAAAATAGTTAATTCACAATAACACGATGACGCTCTATATCATTCAGTTTGTTGCATAATGGTAAGGATGTGGTCTACCGTGGAATGTCACTTGTGAAAGCTTGCCTATTCCCTTCTAATACTGTCATCATGAAAACTCTTTTTTTGAGATGGATATGCTTGTTCATTTTTACATAAAGAATTAAATCTTGGCAGGATATTTGATACTGCAGGACACAGAGCATCTTCAACACTTTTCAGAGTTGATCAATATTTTGATTTTATAATTGTCAATGCTGAGAACTCCAATTTGCATAAATACATAGTACAAAATGGCAGAAGTATATGTTCAGAGCCATTTTAGAAATTCTGTCCTAATGCCAAGCCAAAAATGATTTAATAATTTTTAAAGAAACACGTTTTAAACCTTTATTGCTTGATAACTTAGCAAAATTTTCTTGAACTTTTTGAATTCCATACTTTATTATTTAATATTTTTTAGTTTTCAGCATTGATTTCCACAAGATTTTGAGTTACAAATTTTCTCCCCATTTCTATCCTCCCCCCCACTCCAAGATGGCATATATTCTGATTGCCCCATTCCCCAGTCAGCCCTCCCTTCTGTCAGCCCCACCCTCCCTCCCATCCCTTTTCCCCTTACTTTCTTGTAGGGCAAGATAGATTTCTGTGCCCTATTGCCTGTATATCTTATTTCCCAGTTGCATGCAAAAAGAACTTTTTTTTGAGCATCTGCTTTTAAAACTTTGAGTTCCAGATTCTCTCCCCTCTTCCCTCCCCACTCACTCTCCCTAAGAAGGCAAGCAATTGAACATATGCCACACATGTATCATTATGCAAAACACTTCCACAATACTCATGTTGTGAAAGACTAGCTATATTTCCCTCCATCCTATCCTGTTCCCCTTTATTTAATTTTTTCCCTTGACCCTGTCCCTTTTCAAAAGTGTTTGCTTTTGATTACTTCTTCCCCCTATCTGCCCTCCCTTCTATCATCCCCCCTTTCTTATCCCCTTCCCCCTACCTTCATGTGGGGTAAGATACCCAATTGAGTGTGTATGTTATTCCCTTCTCAAGTCAAATCCGATGAGAGCAAGATTCACTCATTCCCCCCTCACCTGCCCCCTCTTCCCTTCCAATGAACTGCTTTTTCTTGCCACTTTCATGTGAGATAATTTACCCCATTCTATCTCTCCCTTTCTCCTTCTCTCAATATATTCCTCTCTCATCCCTTAATTTGATTTTTTTTTAGATATCATCCCTTCATATTGAACTCACCCTGTGCCCTCTGTCTGTGTATATGTATATTCCCTTCAACTGCCCTAATTCTAAGAAGGATCTCATGAATTACACACATCATCTTTCCACATAGGAATGTAAACAAAATGGTTCAACTTCAGTAAGTCCCTTATGATTTCTCTTTCTTGTTTACCTTTTCATGCTTCTCTTGATTCTTGTGTTTGAAAGTCAAATTTTCTATTCAGTTCTGGTCTTTTCACTGAGAAAGCTTGAAAGTCCTCTATTTTATTGAAAATCCATATTTTGCCTTGAAGCATAATACTCAGTTTTGCTGGGTAGGTGATTCTTGGTTTTAATCCTAGCTCCATTGACCTCTGGAATATCGCATTCCAAGCCCTTCGATCTCTTAATGTTGAAGCTGCCAGATCTTGGGTTATTCTGATTGGGTTTCCACAATATTCAAATTGTTTCTTTCTGGCTGCTTGCAATATTTTCTCCTTGATCTGGGAGCTCTGGAATTTGGCAACAATATTCCTAGGAGTTTTCTTTTTGGGATCTGTTTCAGGAGGCGATTGGTGGATTCTTTCAATTTCTATTTTACCCTCTGGCTCTAGATTATCAGGGCAATTTTCCTTGATAATTTCTTGAAATATGATTTTTAGCCTCTTTTTTTGATCATGGCTTTCAGGTAGTCCAGTAATTTTTAAATTATCTCTCCTGAATCTATTCTCCAGGTCAGTGGTTTTTCCAAGGAGATATTTCACATTGTCTTCCATTTTTTCATTCCTTTGGTTCTGTTTTATAATATCTTGATTTCTCATAAAGTCACTAGCTTCTACTTGCTCCAATCTAATTTTTAAGGTAGTATTTTCTTCAGTGGTCTTTTGGACCTCCTTTTCCATTTGGCTAATTCTGCCTTTCAAGGCATTCTTCTCCTCATTGGCTTTTTGGAGCTCTTTTGCCATTTGAATTAGTCTATTTTTTAAGGTGTTATTTTCTTCAGTATTTTTTTGGGTCTCCTTTAGCAAGTCATTGACTTGCTTTTCATGATTTTCTTGCATCACTCTCATTTCTCTTCCCAATTTTTCCTCTACTTCTCTTACTTGCTTTTTCAAATCCTTCTTGAGCTCTTCCATGGCCTGAGACCAATTCATATTTTTCTTGGAGGCTTTTGATGTAGGCTCTTTGACTTTGTTGACTTCTTCTGGCTGTATGTTTTAATCTTCTGAGTTTGTTTTCACTTCCTGTTCATGATCCCAGCCAACTACTTGACCCTTGAGCTGTTTGTCAGCATATGACTGCTTGTAGAGTAGAGAGTACTTTGTCCCAAGCTTTAGGGTCTGTGCTGCTGTTTTCAGAGCTACTTCTACACAGCAAACTCTGCCACACCAGTGCTCCTCCTCCCCCAAGAACCACCAACCAAGACTGTAACCCAGATCCAAACAGGCTCTGCACTCCTGCTGTGATCCACCACTTAACTCCTCCCACATGGTGGGCCTGGGGCTGGAAGCAACTGCAGCTGGAGCTCTGGAAGCAGCCCCAGAGCTGCACCACTTCCACACCCCCAGGGCTAGGGCTGACTGTGCACTCCATTCACTCCGATCTAGCAGTTTTTCCACTAACCTTCTCTGTTGTCTTTGGTATTTGTGGGTTGAGAAGTCTGGTAACAGCTACAGCTCACTGATTCAGGGTGCTATGCCTGTTCCGCCTGCCTCTCAGTCTGGTTGGTTCTGGTGCGGCCCATGCTGGGTGTGCTCCACTCCACTCCCAGCTCCCCACGATAAATGCTTCCCAGCGACCATCCAGGCTTTCCTGGGCTGGAGCCCTGCTTCCCTCTGCTATTTTGCGGGTTCTGCAGCTCTAGAATTTGTTCAGAGACATTTTTTACAGGTGTTTGGAGGGACCTGGGGGAGAGCTTCATCATGAAAACTCTTGATGCAAGCATAGATTATTCTCATAAATGGGAAAGTAGATGTATAGGTCAATAGTTATTAGTGTTTTCTTGTTTTTTTTTTAAATAAGAAAGTTTTAGATTATTTCCATGTGTTTGGAGTCTTCCCCTCCTTCATATGCTCTTGAGACTCAATCCCTCAGTGCCTCCAAAACTGTGTCAACTTCAGCACAGACATCCTCCGTTTATGAATATTAGTACCCTTTGCCCCCTTCTGCCACTGCTACCATCAGAAGCTGAGGGGAGCTGCACTGGACTGAGCATCATTTGTATTTTACTTTGTTTCATGGTTTTCCATGGCAAAAGAATTCATCACCAAGTGGCCAGGCTACTTGTTAATATAAAAAAAAGAGGAAGGAAAAACATGGGAAGGCTTTATGGTCTGGGTTGAGCCTTGAAGGAAGACGAACTCTAAAAGCACAAATGAAGAGGAAATACTTTCTAGGGATTAAAAAAAGGCTTGTGTAAATGCAAAGAGAGGGAGATGAAGTATTGTGTTTGGAAACAGCTAAATGCCCAGTTAGTCTGGAATGTAGAATTCCTGAAGGGGAGCATGAAATGAAGCTGGAAAGGTAAGTCAGAGCCAGATTATAGAAGGAGTTAAATGCCAAGCTAAGGCATTTGCATTGCCCATAGGCAACAGAGAGCCAATGACCTTTTTTTTTCTCCCCCTTTAGCAAGGGAGTGACATTGTTAGACCTATGCCTTAGAAAAATTATTTTGGCAACTGCATGAAGGATGGATTGGAGATGGGAGAGGGTAGAAGCAGGGACACAAATTAGGAAGCCTTTATAGTCATCCAGGTGAGAGGAGATGAGGGCCTGAACTAGGGTTATAATTACATGAGTGAAGAGATAGGGGAGAAATGAAGAACTGTGGAGGTAGAATTGATGTGATTTAGTAACTGACTGGATGTGGGAGATGAGGGATAGGGAAGAGTCAAGGATCATAAAAGGCAGAAGGGAATTTTTTCTCAATTAATTCAACCTCCTTGACAGGCATTCTCTGCTAAACACTTCTAGTGAGGGGGAGTTCACTTTTTCATGATGAAATAATATTTTATTGTTATAAGGTTCTTCCTTATATTAAGGTAAAATTTGCCTCCCTCTAACGTGTATTGATTGGTCCTGGTTCTGTTCTCTGAAGCAAGAATGAACAATTTTATATCCTCTTCCACATGGAAGCCCTATAAATACTTAAAGACAGGGATCGTGTCCTCCTTAACTATTCTCTTTAACAGACTAAATGTCTCTGGCTCCTTTGACCATTTAACTGTAGTAGTAGCAGCAGTGGTAAGAAGATTGTGTTCTGTTTTGTTTTATTTTAAATCTGGGTTGGAGTCCCAGCTCTGACACTTACTAGCTCTGTAATCCTGGGCAAGTTACTTAAACCCTCTGCAGTCCCAATCTGTTTGGGCTAGTTTGCTCACCTGCAAAAATGGGGAAGTCAAACCTTTACTACTTATCTCACAGGATGAAGCTGAGGAAAACACTTTATAAACCTTTAGGCATTTACAAATGTAAGTTGCAATAATGTGACAGTATTTGGGGACCCTCATACTTGGTTACTCCTTTCTGGGTCTATTCTGTTCATGTCAACATCCCTCTTAAGTTGTAGGGCCTAGAGCTGGACGTAGCGCTTCAGATGTGATCTGACTAGCAGAGTTCAATGTAATTACTATTTCCCTTGACCTGGACACTATACTGCTAATCCTGGAAGTCTAGGATTATTAACTTTTTGGTACCCGCATCACTCCATTGCCTCATACTTAGTTTGTGACTAACCAAAGCCATCGACCTTTTCACTCAGTTGGCTGTTGAACCAATTCTCCATCCCATATTTTTATGGTTTTTTTTTAAACTAAGTACAGGACTTGATGTTTATGATTGTTAAAATGAGTTTCATTTTGATTTCATTTTAGCCTGTGAAGATGACTTTGAACCTTGATCTTTGTCTTTAATAATGATATCTACATGTTACTTTTAGATTTATAAAATACTATATGTGTACATGTATAACACACATGTGTATATGTGTGTATGTGTATATATACATATATACACATACATACATATATGTGTGTATATATGTATGTGTGTGTGTACATATATATATACACACACACACATATATATATATACAGAGAGACAGAGAAAGAGACAGAGTCACAACAATCCTATGAAGTAGTTTCCACCTTATTATTCCCATTTTACAGATAAGGAAATAAGGTTCAGGAGTGCAGTGGTTTGTGTATAGACACATATCTAATAAGTGTTAGAAGCAGGGTTTTAACTCAGGTCTTCCTGACTACAAATTCAGCATGCTTTATTCCTCCCAGACATTTATATAATCTTCATATCCTATATGTATATGCCTTCTATGTCTTATTCAATAATAAAGATGTTGAACAGGACATAGTCAAGCATAGAACCTCGTGGCAGGGCATTAGACGTCTCCCTCCATGTTGCTTGATGCACTTGTCAGAACTGTTTGGATAGTTGTTCAACTAGTTATAAATCCACTCAGCCATACTCTAATCTGATAGCTGTCTTTTCCTAAAAGGTACCGTGAATCATTAGATCATGAGAGAATGTCTGCTAAAATAAAATATTGTAACATGTTTTACAATCAACTATGACTCCCTTTTTTAGTCAGTGGTTTTCCTTTGCCTAATGATTGGTATTGTCCTAAAGGGGAGCTGGAGCCATGTTATTTTTTTCTTTCTTACTGTCAGTTTTCTAAAATAAATCCCCAATTAGCCCCTCTCTTTCCAATGTTTCCTCTTGTTTTTTGATTTTTGTCCCTCACTCTAAAAATGGCATTCAGACTCCTCCCATTGATTTGGGTATCAGAGTTGATATTGCATAAATCTTTTCCAGTATCATTTAAGGAATATCAAATACCCCTTTCCCTCCTGCTAAAATTTTTTCACATTGCCCTCTTGGGTGATCATTCCTTCATTTTCCATTAATATCTTTACTTTTCCCCTTCTCCTGCTCTAAACATGTAAATAGTCTTCGCTTGGTCAGCGATACCATTTGATTGGAATTAGACCCATGATTTCATTGGTATAAGGAACTCCCAAAGAGGAAACTCCCTCTATCAATACACTTTCTCTGAAATTTATAGTCATACAGAGTTACTCTCTAGGCGCATTGATAGGTAAAGTGACTTGCTTGTGATCACAAAGCAATTAAGTGTAAAAGGCAAGACTTGAACCCAGGACTTCCTCATTCATGGCCTGGATCTCTATCCACAATGCTACACTGATTCTCTAAGTGGTTTTTTAAAAGAAATCTGCTCAGTCCCACATTGTACTTGCTCTTCAATTTTCACTCTGGTCACCATATCCTCTATCACTCTTTTCTGTTCTTCCACTGTTTGCATTTTTCATTACCTGCTTGAGATTCCTCTCTCTCATAGGCAGCAAAAATCTTAGTTTTTACTGAGAATCCTTGTGATCTCCCTGAAAAGCAGGAAGAGTTAGGAATGGTTTTTCACATTTTGCGAATGGAAAAACTAAGGACCAGAAACATTCATTGAAGTCATAAAAGAGGACGAAAGTGGAACTTAAGACTAAATTTTAATGAATTCTAGCCTAGTGGTTCTAACCATCAGGCTGTACTGCTTAAATACAAATCAAAATACAGTTCTGAGATGAAACAGGGTACAAGAGGTCAGTGACAGCTAGGTGGTCCAGTGAATAGAGCACCAAGCCTGGAGTCAGAAAGATCTGAGGTCAGATTTGGCCTCAGATCTAGCTGTGTGACCCTGGGCAAGTCATGTAACCCCTATATGCCTCAGTTCCTCATCTGTAAAATGGGGATACACTGGAGAAGGAAATGGTAAATCACTCCAGGATCTTTGCCAAGAAAACTCACGAAGGGTCAGATGCAAATGAATGACTGAACAACAAATAATAGCAAGAAGGTAGGCCTTGAAGGTCTTTTTTTAGCCACTAGGAGGAAGTTAACAAGAGGGAGAGAGGAATATGTTCTTACTGACCAGCCCTTCCTGCTATTTAGTTTCTTGACATTGAATCCCAGCCAAGGCTTTACAAAAGACAATTCAGGATAAAACCTATGCAGGTAGGTTTTCTTTACAGAGCAGACATGGTAGAACTCAGGTAGAGACTTGAGAAAACTTTTGTGACAAAAATACCACCCTCTCCAAACAATGTATCCTAAGGAATGACCTCAGAACCTGGAGTTTATTGTATTAAAATACCTAAGTACTTTACAATTTGTTAATGTAAAATGATGAGACTTTTGTCATATGGTATAAAGAATACTGGTCTTATAGTTAAAAGATATGGATTCAAGTCTGAGCTCAATCATTGTGTGACCTGTCCTCACCAATAAAATGAAGATAACAATCTTCCCAAACTACCTCATGGTGTTGACATGTGGATCAAATGATATATCTTACATATGAATTATTTGTCAACTGTAAAGCATTATACAAATTTAGTTATTATTGCCTTTAACATGCATATCAGGTAGTGCCCCTTTATGACTAAGACAATTTTTTTAATTGAAAAGGAGACAGAAATAAAGCCAGTTGAAAAAGCAATCCCTCAGAGAAAAAGTGCTTACTCAAGGCAAAGATGATCAGTGTCCTGCTTCCCAGGATCTAATTACGTATGACTAATATGAAACATTTTTGATTGATAGATAACTAGGAAACCCTAGTACTTAGAACTTTTTGGTGGCCACAGGACATTTGTATATTGCCTGTTTATGGCTTGACTGACAGAAATGTAGATTTTATTTTCCCCCATAAGAAAGAAGTAAGTCATTTCACATAAGAGACCCTTGCTTTGGAGTAGTAGTGTTGGTAAAGGCCAGCCCTTGAAGAGTCTGAAAATATTCAGTTGGATCACAGCAAGATCTCAGAGCCTTCATCTCCACCTGCTGTTTGGATGGAAAGCTTTAGAGCTTGGAAGATCTGACTAGATGGGAAATGTTCTATTTTTACCACCTCTTACATGGCTCTCTACTGCCTAAGAAGTAAAAACCCTCAGATCCTGCCATAGGAATAGACTTGGAAAAGCTCTGCAGTTCCCAGGCTTAGGGTTTCTCTTTTATCCAAAAGAGCTCAACACTATCTTGTAACCCCAGAAGTGGCCCCATCCAGCAAGAGAAAGCTGGCCAAGAGGGATAGCTGAGCCCATCAGAGACTCATGGTCTTCAAGTACAGCAAGTCTTGATGGTCTAGAGTTGTGAGTTGCCACAGGCACACATGTCTCCTGTTCATATGCCTCCATGCTATTGTCTTGTGATATATGCTTTCCTCTATGGACACTATGTATAATGGTAGAAGAATCTGTCCTAGGTTTGTGGGTAAAATGTTATATTTTAATTATTCTTGCTTTGCCTTCTATTTAGTAAATATTCCTAATTAAGAGTTAATGGTGTCATTTTGGCTGATTTGTTAAACAGAAAGCATACCAGTAGGGGCTCAGGAGTTACAGTTTTAGTGTGAGTGTATTCACCCTAACATGAATATCCCTAGAATACGGAGTGTGAGTTGTAGCACTCACTCTATGGATGTCCACTCCTCTACAAATCCTACTATCATGAATATAATTTGGATAAGGCCAGCCAGCTGCAGCTCAGGGAGGGAAAAGAGAATAAGAGAAGAGAAGGGGAAAAGAGAAAAAAAAAAGTAAGGAGAGGTAAGAGAGGGGAGAGAGAGAAGAAAGAAAGAGAAAAAGAAAAAGAAAGTAGGACAGAAAGAAGGAAGGAAGGAAGGAAGGAAGAAGGAAGGAAGGAAAGATGGAAGAGAGAAAAGTTCCTTGGGTTGTATAACACATAACCTGTGCTACATACCAATATACTATACAGACACCCACCCCCAAAACCTTCTTTTAAAAGAGAGACTATCAGCGAAAAAAAAAACCAAAAATGATTCCATAACTTTACTGTATTAAAATACCTATTTGAAGAAGTAGTTTTCCAAAGCAATTATTCCTTATTTAAAATAATGACATCTCTGGTTAGCCATTCCTTTGCAATTCATATCTTTTAGTTTTGTCTACAGCCTCTAATACTTCCATTCCTTCTCTCTGTTGCATTCCAAATACAACAGGGGTGAAACAAATACCTCCCCACCTCCATGCCTTTCTTCCATAGCTTCAGCAGTCCTACAGCATCCTCCCAACTTGCTCCACCATTTTACAACTCGCCATTTCTACCAGGGCTGACCAAACACCACATTTACACATAAGTGTAAATTTGTTCTGTCCACACTCTTTCTCACGGAGTGATACTAAGTTACATAGAGCCCCCTCCACAGATGACATAGAAATAATCTACAAGTCTAAGCCTGAGAAGCAAGTTCAACTCAATATATTTAATCAAAGAAAATATCAAGTGAAGACAAACATCATCTTTTTGAGGGAGTACTCTCAACATTCCCCTCCCACCATCTACCCATAAGTTCTCTCCAACCTTGGGGAAACAGTGAGGTGATTGGTGGGTCAGACTTCTGTCTCTAAGGTGCTTGAGCAGAAATATAAGCAATGGCATCAAATCGACCATTAAGCACTTTTTATGTTTCCAGTACTAGGCTAAGTGATAGATTTATCACTAAAAAGCAAAAGCAATTCCTTCCCTCAGGAAGCTTACATCTAATGAGGGAGATGACATGTACATAAATAGGTAAACATAATGTGCATGCAAAGTAAATTTAGAAGCAAAGGCACTAGTAGCTGGGGGTGGAGGGGAGGAGGAGAAAGACTACTGGGAGAGGCCTATGAAGAAGGTAGCATTTGAGGTAAGTCTTGAGAAAGGCCAGGGATTCTGAGAGGTGGTGAGGAAGGAATGTGCCTCAGGTATGCCGGACAGCTAGTCGAAAGGCTGAGATACCATTTGTTAGGAACAGTAAGTGGGTCAGTATGGATGGATTGTAGAGGGTGTAGAGGGAAATAATGTATAACAAGACTGGAAAGATAGGATAGAACCAGGTTATGAGAGCTTTAAATGCCAAATAGAGTTTCTATTTTATCCCAGAGGTAATAGCAGCCACTGAAGTTTATTGAGGAGGGTGACATGGTTAGAATCACACATCAGGAAAGTCACTATGCAGCTGAGTGGAGGATGGCTTGCAGTTGGGGAAGACTTGAGGCAGAGACCAATTAGGAAGCCATTGCAATCATTCAGAGGGGAGGTGATTGGCACCTGAATTACGGCGGTGGCCACGTGTTGAGAAATGGGGACTATATATTAGAGATGTTATAGAAGTAGAAACTACCAACTAATAGAATATGTGGGGCAAAACTAAGGAATTCATGATGACTCTAAAGTCATAAATGTGGGTGACTGGGAGGGTGGTACTGTCCTCAACAATAACAGGGAAGTTAAAAGAAGGGTGGGTAAGGGGCAGCTAGGTGGCACAGTGAGTAGAGCACTGGCCCTGGAGTCAGGAGGACCTGAGTTCAAATCCAGCCTCAGACACTTGACATACTTACCTTGGGCAAGTCACTTAACCCCAATTGCCCTGCCTTCCCTCCTCCAAATATATAGATATAGATATAGATATAGATATAGATATAGATATAGATATAGATATAGATATAGATATAGATATAGATAGATAGATATAGATATATAAAGAAGGGTGGGTTTGGGGGAAAACATAATGAGTTCTGTTTCACACATGTTGAATGTGAGATGTCATCAGGACTCCAGTATGAAATGCCCAATAGGCAGTTTTTAGTGTGCAATTAGAGCTCGGAAGAAAGACTAGGGATAAAGATCTGTGAATCATTGAAATAGAAATTATGATTGAAGCCATAGTAACTGATGAGATCACCAAGTGAGAGTACATAGAGAAATGGGCTCAGAACAGCGTTTTGGAGGACGCCTACCATTAATGATCATAATATAAATGAAGACCCAGCGAAGGAGACAGAGAAGGAGCAGTCTGATAGGTTGGTAGGATAGCAGGAAAACCCAAAGGAACGACTTTGGGAAAAGAAAGTGGCCAATAGTGTCACATACTGCAGAGGCCAAAAAAATGAAAATTAAGAAAAGCCCAGTGGACCAGGCACTTAAAAGATCATGGGTCATGTAGGAGAGAGCAATTTCAGGCAGATGATGGGGTTGAAAACCAGACTACAGAGAGCTTAGAAGAGAGTGAGAGGAGGGCACCTAATGGAAATAGCTTTTTCAAGTTTAAATGGAAAAGGAAATGAGGATGGAAGGATCTAGTGAGGGTTTTTAAGGACGGGGGAGACATGGGTCCCTCTAAAGGCATTAGGAAAGGAACAAGTAGAAAGGGAAAGAGCAAAAATTAAAGTGAGAATGATAATGTGTGTGTGTGTGTGTGTGTGTGTGTGTGTGTGTGTGTGTGTGTGTGTAATATGCTGGAGACAACAGAATCAAGGGTGTACGTAGAGGGGTTGGCCTTAGCAGGAAGAGCCAGAGGCTGGAGTCAAGGGGATAGTGGAGGATAATTTTAGAGGGATATGAAATGAGAAGAGGAAAAAAAAAAGGGAACTTTTGGCAAATAGTCTCCATTGGTGGGGGGAGTGGGGGGAATGAAGTATGAGACAAAGTCCTCAGCTAAGGGAGTAGGGCCAAAGCGATGCTATCGGAGACTTGAAAGCAGAGAGACCAGCTGCAGACCTAATCTTATAAGAATCAGCAATAACAACATGTAAGGCCTTCCCAAATAGGCTCCTCCTGTTTCTGAGTAAATCAATGGGAAGTTTGTTATTGTGGCTGGGAAGACCATCATGGTTGAAGCTGTTTCCATGAGAGATTATAAATTAAACTGTTTTATAAAGGGAAGGGAAAGTACATTCACATCTTTAGGGTACACTGTGACTCCCTGAAGAGGAGAGACAGAGAAGGGAGTTGCTAATGAGTTCCAAGGAGAGAGCTTTCAATTGGGCCAGCATTATGAACACATTAAAAGGCCTATTACAAAAAGCCAGGTTAGGCTGATCCAGAGTGAAGGTACCTAGAAAAACTGGACAGTAGACCCTAAGTGGACAGAGATGAACTTGGAGTTAGGAAGCCCTGCGTCCAAGTCTTATATCTGATTGTGTGACCCTGCGCAAGTAACGTAACTTCATTGTCCCAAGTAACTCTCTACTATAAAGAAGCTGCTATCTGCAGTGCAGAGGAGGCTCCTCACCCGTAGCTTCCTACACTGATGATGAAATCACAGGATGGTTTAAAAAAAAAGTATCATAGCATTTAGAAAGGAAAAGTACCCATCGTTCAACACATTTCATCACATGGAAATCTCTTGTTGTTGGAGATGTATTTTTCATGCTGAATTAAAAATTTTCCATTTGCATTTTTGTCACCCACCATTATTGAGTGGCATGTGAAGTGTGAGAGTACATGATATATAGCACAAATAAAATGTAGCATGGCTGAGGGGAGGTTTACTAGTTAGCTTGCCTTTACACTTGGTGTGAAGTCCCTACTTATGTGATATGGGGTGGGGCACATTCATGTGAATTCAGTCATGCAATGAAACACTCCCTTTACATATATGTCTGTTCTGTCAGTTGTATGCCATTTGATAAACATCGTTATTGTAACTAGTCCTATTTTCTGAAGTTTGTACTTGGTAGATGTACTGGACACTACCTTAAATTCTTCTTGTGGCTGGTATGTATATCAGTTATCCTAATAGGTTTTGTTGTGAGTACAGTGAGTTAGCTCAGAGACAAAATTTTATTCTCTATTTAAGAAAACATGTATTGTTTTTGTTGCAAAATACGTGATTAAAATAAGGATTGGGGCCTTAACTGTGCTAAATTACTTGTTAAACTTGGTTGTTGTCCCTTGTTCTCAAAGAGGACCAAAATGACATCACTATGCTAGAGTCAAGTCTGTCCGACTGTCTGACCAGCTCAAGATGCTCTACCACAGGTTGGGCACAAATAGTCCATGTGAACATTTGGGGCAGATTCTCTAAATTTGCACATCTCATATTTCATTTGTGTGACTTCAATTCTGCTTTGCTCATAGAGCACAGAACCTTTTCTGATGAGGGCATACTATGCTGGGCAGTCCTGTGCCAGTGTCTCCTATGTCATAAAATCAATTCCAAAGTTGAGTGGCCATAAGAGTATCCTTGTATCGCTTTTTCTGACCACTATGTGAGCGTTTGTCCTGTGTGATTTATCCATAAAATACTTTTTGGCAAGCATGTTTGGCATTCGAACAACGTGGCCAGCCCACTGGAGTTGCACTTTCTGCAATAGAGTTTGAATGCTTGGTAGTTTACTTCGAGAAAGGACCTTAGTATCTTATCCTGCCAGGTGACCTTCAGAATCTTCCTAAGACGATTCAAATGGAAGTGATTCAGTTTCCTGGCATGGCGCTGGTAGAATGTCTAGGTTTCACAGGCATACAACAATGAGGTCAACACAACGGCTTTGTAGACCTTCAGTTTGGTAATCTGTCTAATAGCTCTTCTCTCTCACTTTCCTTCAGAGCCTCTCAAACACTGCATTAACTCTGGCAATGCATGTGTCAACCTCATTATCAAAGTGCACATCCCTGAAAAGTATACTGTCAAGGTAAGTGAACTTATCCACAGCATTCAAAACTTCTCCGTTTGCTGTAACTGATGGTTCCCCATATGGATGATGTGGTGGTGGCTGGTGGAGTGCCTGTGTTTTCTTGGTGTTAATTGTGAGGCCAAAATTAGCACAAGCAGCAGAGAAGTGATCCATACTTTGCTGCATCTCAGCTTCAGAGGCTGCATTGAGTGCACAATTATCTGTAAACAAAAAATCATGCACCACCACTCCCTCCCTTCAGTCTAAATTACTTGTTAAACTACTAACTGGTTAAATACATGGATCTTGTCACATGCTGTTTGCAGTTCATAGGATTGGAAGACAATAAAGGTCCATTAAACAGATTTCGATTTTTGTTAAACAAATTTATCAGTGATTATCTCCAAGTCTAACTATAGATTACAATATCCAAATCTACCATCAACTGTAATATTACTTTTACATATTACTGAACTACATATACCAAAAACAATAAAAAGCAATGTAAACGGCAATGAATCTGATGAGTCAGATTATAATGAGGCTCAGCAGTCGAAGTAGGTCAGCAAGGTGGTGATCACTCATTTGAAGTAACTCATCTTCAGATCTTCATGTAATAACTCAAGGAGACTTAAATGACCTTGTGTGTTAACTTCTCCAACAATATTAAAGTGAATTTTTTTTTAGCTGCTAGACTAAAAGGTTGGAATATCTCACAAGAGGACATGAAAATATATGCAAAATGTTAAATTTTTCTTAAGAGGCATTATGACAAATATTATTAATAGATTGTGCTTTTTACTAATATTACAACTTGTGTATACCAAATGCTGTTGCTTTATTTGTGAATGGAACAGCGGAGAAAGAAAAACACCAAATATTACAAAATATAGCTTCGGAGGGAAAAACTGATTCCAGGAAAGAAAAATGCATTGTCAATTCCTAGTTCAGGGGCTCTTTGCCTTCATTGGCTTGGACTCCCTTTGGCAGTCTGGTGAAGCCTGTGCATCCTTCTCCAAATCTTTTTAAATGTATAAGATACATAGGATTACAGAGAAAACCAATTTTATTGAAATAGTTATAAAATATATTGGACCCCAGGTGAAAAACACCTGCACTAGGAGGTTCTGAAAAAATTTTTTAATTAGGTTCTAACTTGATTTAATGAAAAATTCTGTTAAGGCAATGGATTGAAATAATCCAGGTTTTATCTGAAAAATAAATTTCTAAGAAACAGTAAGGCTAAAATCAAAGAGGGTATATTTGTGGGTCTTCAAATAAGTGATAGCAGACAAATAATTCAGCTGAATGAAGTGGAAGGAGCTATATTTTAGAAGTTCTCAAAAACTTTTGGGGAAAATACAAGGCAGAAAAACCCCACCAAGAAACTGGTAACAATCTTGGATGGTAGCATTCTTGTATTAACATTCGGACAACTTCTGGGAAAACCCAGGTACTCAGTGATGAGAACCAAGAATACCTCTATCAAGAAATCTGTTAGCCAATAAGCACATAGAAAACTAAGTATTCATGACTGAAAATGTGCTTCAGGAAGCAAATGAACTTTCTAAAGTAGGTCCTGCTTTCTGAGTGCCAAGCACTGTGTTATGTGGCAGGGATACAATGAAAGACCAAAGACAGTACCTGCCCTCAAGGAGCTCACAACTATGCACAAATAAGCTAGATACAGAATGAATAGGTAATAATCAACAGAGGGAAGGCAGAAGAATCAAGAGGGATTGGGAAAGGGTTTCTGTACAAGGGAAGTAGGATAGTTGGACCTGTGCTTTAGGGAAATCATAGGCAGTTGAGTGGAAGTTAGACTGGAGTGGAGAGGGTTCTTATGGCAGGCCGACTAACCAGAAGTCTATTCAGATAGTACGGGAGTGAGGAGATGAGCACCTGCACCAGGGCGGTGAGTTATTGGAGGTCAGAAGGAGTGAGAGACGTTATAAAGGTAAAATTGAGAGTCCTTAGCAATGAATCTCCTCAATGGAAAAGGTATACAACAAGTAGAGACTAAGTATGCTAGCTAACTGCTGATAAATACTGAATAGGGCAAAATGCTATGGGAAAACCTTTGGGTTGGTATCATCCGCTACCTTGCTTTCTTCCAGAAATACAATCATCCCCCTTGTGGTGCTCGAGTTTCCCTGCCCAGTGTCAAGCATTTCTATTCCTTTGTGTCAGCCATCTACTTAGGCTACTGTTTCTGAGACAGGATCAGGTTGGAGCCAGACCCTCTCTATGTGTTTGAATGCTTGTATTTATTAACAGGGATGCGTTTCTGACCTTTGTAATCTGGCAGGCACACAGCAGTCTGGCCTTCATCAACCTCTTTATCTACATGGTTCTTAGCTTCTTCATTGCGTTCATAACTGGCTCCTCTAAGACCATCAAGCAATACAAATGTGAAGGGGAGGCCCCAGGGAGCCAGCTCCATGACTACACAAGTTCAGTGTTAATACAGACTCATTACAGGGACTACTTGAAGGAACGCAAATTTTAGTCAACTTAAAAGAGTGCAATTTTGTTTGCTAAAAAACTATTTTTTAAAGAGTAGAACCATGAATTACATGAAAATGATGTGTGACACACAAAATTGAAGCCATATTTAAAAGTGTGCATTTGTCCTTCGTGTTTTTCAAAGGACCTTAGAGATCATCTAGCTTAGCCCTTTTATTTAAAAATGGGAAATACTAAGGGCCAGAGACATGAAGAGTTGATTCCAATAAAATGAAGAGTTGATTCCAATAAAAGACCTCCAGATGGTCAGAGAAGAATGATCTAAGATTGGGGCTCTTGCTATCCTGGGTTCCTCCTATCACTGGTTCATTGAGTATGAAAAGTCAGTCCTATTACTTGTCCACAAGTCTCCCCCTTCTCTCTAAAGGGCTATCTCCGAACATAGACTTAATAGTTGTTCAGAAAGGATGCGGTCTCTGTTTATCTACTACTCATATTCTAAAGTGGCAGAAAACCTTAGTCCCTTTGTAGAGTACTTCTACATACTTCAATGGATCTCTGATCTCATTCATGTGAGGAAACCCTTCAAAAAAGACACCCAACCAATTCCTATTTATCTCCTCATCCTATTATCTTTGTTCATATTCTCCTATAAATCCTCTACAGGGGATCTGCTCAGTGTTTTGGGAATCTACGTTGAGATCTCTTGATAATGAATGGGTACCAAAGGAGAACACGGGATGTGCATGAATTATCAATCATCACATGACAGTTCCACCTTAATCATCCATCTGATGACATCCTTGATGCTACTAATTCTTGGTTGATAAGCATGTTACAACCTGCACATAGCAATACCAGAAGATACTGTAGCTAAAAAGATGGGCCTCTGCTCCAAGAATAAACTTAAAATACTCTGGTTTCTCTTAATTTTTAATAACAGCTTTCACCTTTTAGTTAAAAAAAAAAAAAAGCAAAGCAGAACTCTTAAGTCCTCCGCCTTCTGTACTGTCACAGACCACCACCCTGCCGGTCACCCAGGATTTGCCATCTCAGTGTCATTCTGACTTTTTTCCTCATCATTGTTGTTAGATCTTGTAATTTCTTCTCCCACATCTTTCATTAACATCTTTTTCTCTTCACTCACATGGCCACCACCCTAGTAGAGGCCCTCATCACCTCTTACCTTCTAATTGGTTTCCCTGCTTTTAGTCTTTCCCAATGCTAATCCATCTTCCATCTAGCTTCCAAAGTGATTTTTCTGAAGCATAAGTGCACCAATTTCAATGGTATTCCCTACTTCCTTGCTCACTAAACTCCAGTGTCCAAGATCAAATATTGTCATGTTTGGCATTTAAAGCTCTTCACAACCTGACCCCTTCTTACCTTTACAATCTTTCTACACTCCACTCCTCTTCACATACTCTACAACCCAACTGCTATTCCTTGCACATAAAACTCCATTTCCCTTATCTCCACACCTTGCACTGGTTTCCCGCACCTAGAATGTTCTCCCATCCAACTTCCAGTTCTTATAACCATTGACTTCCTTTAGGATTGGCTCAAATAACAGCTACTCCAGAAGTCCTTTACTGGTTCCCCCCCACCCCCCACACCCTCAGCTGCCAATCCTCTGCTCCTAATTTCTCTTACATGCTATTACTTAAATGTTGTCTCCTCCATTAGAATGTAGGCTTCTGAAAGACACAGGTTGTTTTTGCTTTTTCTTTGTATCCCTAGGGCAGAGCACAGTGCCTGGCAATTTTTTTTTTAAAGAGTACTTAATAAATGCTTGCTGATTGGGAAGCTTGCAGTCACTGGAGACACAGCACAATTTCTCCAAAGCAGTCCAGCTTACTCTCCACATACCCTGTTTAAGATAAACCTACTAATGGACCAACTCTATGGCATGCAGTTGGAAAATAGCCCAAACTAGAAAATAGGCATTTTTCAACCATTTGACCTTTTCAGTTTGGATTATTAGGGCAAATGCTTAATTGATTTACAGATCTTGTTCAAGAGATTCATCAATGTTCTAGTACTTAAAATCAGTGCATGGAACAAAGGGAGGACTTTACTTTCAAACTCCTCTTCTATTTTGACTCTGCAGTAACTATCTCTAGGAATAGCAAGAACCTGTGGCAAGCACATCCACTTTATGCCTTGACATGAAAGAGATCAATACATCAGAGATAATTAAAAAATTCTTTTTATTACATACTCTCAGGGAATCTTCATTCTCACATATATATGGAAGATCTCTTGTTGGAGAAGGGTCTTTAAGGTGACTTTCCTCTACTTAATCAAAGATTGCTTTTTAAAAAAATAATCCAACAAAGTTAAGTACAGTAGGAGCTTATTTACTACAGCTTTTAGTCAATTAAATGGCTATAAAGATGTACACTGTAGAATTTAAGTTAGTGAATGTCAGGTCCTTCTCATGCCTGTAACTAAGATTTCTTCAATGCATGTGTATGTGCTCAAAAAATATTGCAGTTTTGTTTTTGTTCTGGAAGGGTGGGCAACAATCATATCTGGAATTTCTTCAAAGTCCTTGGTTTATATTCCCTCTTTTTCACATACCTTGAGAATTGATTCTTTAATGCCCTTACTAATTGTGTCACCTCCCATAGAGTCCTTTTGTATATACTTGGTCTAGTCCAGTTGCCCATTTTTGTTTCATTCAGTACCACATCTACCTCCTCATGCCTGGGAGACTGAGACTACATGAGGTGGCTTCACTGTCATTATAGGATAAAGAATTTATTATAACAATCTTATAGGTCTTTTACATTTGTTGTTCTTCTCCTAGTTTCATGTTTAAAGGCCCTTAAGATGCTTAAATTTAACCAAGTGTCTTGCCTACCTTTCTATAAACTTATTTTCCCCTTCTACTGCTTTTTTGTTTTATGAGGTGCTACTACTCCATTTTCTATAATCCTCTTCTGAGATCTCTAAAATGACTTCATATAAGCCAATGTTGACTTTGGCTACATTTTTCCTCTTGGCAAAGAGATGAAGTGTACACTGGCTGAGTAGTTTCTATGCTGTTTTTGGTTTCAATGTGGCAAGTGAGTTATATCAGTTAAACTTCCTTAGAAGTGGTGGTAGTCTATGACAGCATCTGTTCTCTTATTCATTTCCCAATTTTCAGGATCTACAGCTTGTTTAAATGGATCAGGCTGGAGTTGTTTAAAGTGCATGTTGCATCTTTTCAATTTTTGCTGTTTAGCCTAGTTTGATATTCTTACCTCAAAACAAGTTAGTGGTCATATTCTAAAGATAGCTGACTCAGAAATTCCCACATGGGTAACGAGTGATCTTCTATTAATTACTTTCAGTTTTTGTGATGTTACGTTGCTCACCATGTCCAAAGCTTCCCAACTTTATCCTTAGTGATAACGGTCAGTAGTGTGTACTAGTAATTAAATATACACACAAAGCGTAATCTGCATTAACATTTTTGCCATCATTTTCTTGGGTCCAGACAATCATCAAAATAATAAATCATGCCCTGATTTGTGGTGCTTGCCATTTTCCAAAGCATAAATGGTCACGTTGAGCTGACATACCCCAGGAAAAGATGTAGGATGTACAGACATGAGGCTTCTGGGTGGCCTATAAGCCTTTGAATTCTCATTTCTCACTCCTAATATCTTTGCCATCCTCTCATATTCCCAACTTCATACTTGACTAAATGTTCCATGAAAGTGTTTTTTGTTATCCTTGGGCACAAAATAACACCAGCTCTGCCAGCCTCTTTATTTGCTTCTCCAAAGACAGCCATTCTTTCCTTTAGCCACAAGTTCCTTTTGTGTTGAGAATTGTTAGGATTAACATAATTCACTTTCCAGTAGCACATACATACTTTCACGGGTTGCTGAACAAGTATCTCGCATTTAAAGAACCAAAAGCTAAATTAAGGTTTATAGATGGTCTAAATACTGTGTGATTCTCAGCACTCTCAGCCCCCTTTTGCACCACCATCATCAGCGTACATGCAGAAGGAGACTACAAGAGACTGACAGCCATTTTGTATTTTCCTTTTGTCCTAAAGAATTCACCAGTGAGTGGCCAGTCTCTTAATAACAAACTTTTCTTTATTTAGCTAAGCTTCTCCTAGAAAAGCAGATAGTTTTTTCCTAAATAGTATCTCAAGTCCTTCCAAGACGGCAGGACCTGCCAGAGCTTGTGCTTTATTGACAGAAGTTTTTTTAAAACCCAGGATAACCTCTGTCGTAAGGCAGCAGAGTAGGATTTTGTGAAGGCTGCCCCTAACAATCACTCAGTAAATGTTCAGTCAATGGGTAACACTGAGCAAATAGTGACAACAGAAACAAACTTCCACATAAGTGCCCATGGCCACAGGAGCCAGTTCAATTCAGTAGAAAGTCAGGCATTTGGTATCTTGGTCCCAGTTCTCACTTTGATCTGCTGGAGGATTTTTCAGGTTTCAGTTTCTCCACCCTACATGAAAGGGGCATTCTGCAAATGCATGAGAACACAGGCATGCTGTCATAAAGAAATCTTGCTAGGGTGGTCTTTGTCAAGAATTTATGACATTTTAAAAAGATGCTGCTAAAGTAGCTTTGTAAGTGTCCGAAAGCCATGTCTTCCAGAGTAAGCCAAATATTCACTTTGAAACAGTTCTATTTAATTATATGCCTAGCAAACATCTTTCATATACTAAAAAGAAAAATCTCAGTCCCAAGTTATACTATCATACCACATTACAATAAACTTTAATGTTTTCCCCCAACGTTAAAAGCAGGTAGGTAGGGCAGTTATTACCTTCATGGAAGTGAGGAAATTGAGGCACAAAAAGGTGAGTTAGCTTGCCCAAAGCTGGCAAAACTGGTGACAGGGCTATGGCTAGACTCTGAGAACACCAATCACAGTTCAGGTCTCTTATGATCCTTGATTTGTAGGATCCGAAAATTCATTGAGGAAGGAATCTAAGTGAGTTGTGCTGGGGTTACTATTAAGACGAAGCCAATTATGACTCAGTTAGGAAGGATTCATGGAAAAGCTGCTGTTCAGTTTCTGTGCCATCCATTAACCGTTAGCCACAAAGCTGCCTATTACATTTGAGATTGCCCAAAGCCCCCTTTGTCTCCCAATGCCCCAATCTAAGTTGTACAAGCTTCTCTCTCCTAATCCTAAAACATCTACAATAACAATATAAAGTCAAGAACTGGTGCCCCTACCAATGCAAAATCTCCAAAGCATTCAAAATTCACCTTCTTCTTTGTCCTCAACCACTATCAAAAAACAGGTTACAGCTGTGCTCACTTTTCCTTTAGGGCCTTTTTCTCTGGGAGAACCAGAAGTATAACAGGTGGGTGGTTAAGAGGAAAGCATTTAGAAAGCAAGTGCAAAATAATTATCCTTGCACTAGGGGCTCCTGGTTGGACCCTGCTTTCCCAGCAGCAAGTTTTAGTAACCTTAACACAGCCAAAGGCAACACCCCCTCCTACTGCATCTTCTGCTTGGGAGAAAAGAAAATCTACACGTTTGTGGAAAAGTACAACTTAGAAAGCAAACACAACCAGCTCCAGTGGAGCAGAAAAGCAAGCAAGGCGCTTTCTAAATACAGAGCCCAATTGTAAGCATTCACTGTACCTTATTTCTCACCATCGTCATTTGCGCTGTCAAAAATAGAACCTTCTGTTCCTTGATCTATTCAGAATAAGCCACAGCAGGCACAGCTCTGCTTACAGAGGGCAGCTGGGTCAGTGAGGACGTAGGGGGAAGTAGAGAGTGTAGCCAGCAGGTTTTCTTAGGGATTATGTTGCTTTAGCTTGTTATCATTCTTCCCAGCTATTTTTGGTGCCAAAAAAGCAGCAGGGAGGTCTGTGCTCTCATCAGAAAGAAGTTCATTCAGTTCATTTCACAACTAGGGGCTGGAGCTCAGTCTAGGGCAGCAGTGCCCTCTGCTGGACTTCTTCATACACCAACCAGTTCAGGGACTATCAAACTTGAATATAGAAGTTATGGGAATAAAGAAAACCTTTATGATCCGACTAGAACAGAAGGGCAGGCGTGCAAGAGCTAAGAGGAGAGACAGAAGCCAATCAATACAGGGCGTAACTCATCATCTGGCTCCATGAAGACACCTGTTGGAGCCGCAAGGTGATTTCATATGCTAGAGTTCATGTGTCTACAGCAAGGTTCTGTTTTTACACTCCAGACAGGCAGAGAAGTAATGCTGGACTCATTTTTCCTGCATCCTGCCACAGACCAGTTACACTGGAGTACAGAAAAGTAAGTGTCCAGTTTTAGGTTTTAATTAGGACATGAACAGCAGCTGAGGATGGAAAGTCCCTAAGAGTTAGGTGGTCTTGCTCAGACATTGGATTTCTCATGTCCACCCATCTATAGGTAATGTACTGGAATAGTTCCCAACTCTTGCCTCCAACATAAAATAGCCCCATGCTTTGGGTTCCCTTTCCTTTCCCCCATTCAACCTGATGGCTAACAAACCTGGAGATAAAACTGCATTAATATTAATGAACAGACACCTATGGGCCAAGTCTAACACAGCCTCCATCTCTTCACAAAACTTTTAGATTTAGGGAAATAATTTCCAAGTTAGCAACAATGCTACGGGAGTACTTGACTGTCAAGAGACTAGTTTCAGTTTTGGTTTCAATGTGCCCACTGTATGTTTGCAATATAGCGTCCTATGTTAATTAAGGACACTACCTTCACAATATATATGAATCTCACAAAATTTTACCCTTTTTGCACACCCCTCAAAGCGTAATACCTGGGGCAAATGCCTCTTTTCAGAAAGCTCTATGGCCAGCACCAACAGCTGCAGCCTCCAGGCTCTTAAAAGGGATAATGGCACCACCGTGTGAAAAGTTCTTTCACAGAGAGAAAGAAACTCAATGCAGAATTTTTTAATAGAAACAAACCCCAGAGCAACCCATTTATTGTTATAATACCATAAAAGAAAGATCAAAACAACATGGAAAAATGTGTAGCTGGCTTTTGAAGCCCAGAGAATGTAACTAAGAAAAAAAAGTATTGCCTTCTGAGTGTCTTCTAACTTCACTGACAATATTCTTCTAGTTAGAAACACTTTGTAGTAGAGTAATGTTGTCTCCTTTTAGCATGATCCGGCCTGCAATACAGATAAAAAACCATGAGAAGTCATGAACCTCTACCACAAAATTTCCTAATAACTTAATCAGAATTAAAATCTTAGCATGAGAGAGCCTGAAAAATTTTTTTTTAAATAAAAATTTATTTTCTCTTCCTCTCACAAGAAAGACAAAACCCTTGTAACAAACACGCATAGTCAAGCAAAACAAATTCCCACAATGGTAATGTTTTGCAAAAACTATGCTTCATTCTGTGGTCTGAGACCACCACTTGTCTTACTAGTTTCTTATTTCTTTTTCATAGTACACAAGCATTTAGAAATATGACAGCTTTCACATGAGCTAATGCATTTTTAAGAGGTAATTTCAAGTCTGTGAGTAGATATTCCTTTATAAAAACAAATGCACCAGACACTAACTGAATTGGATGGTCTACCCCTAACTGCTTGTGAATTTTACATTTATAACATACAAAATTTAGTTTTAACTTAAATAAAATCAAGGCTCCAAGCAAAACAAGTGGAGCAGCAAGACGTGTAGTTAGATCATCCCACTGCTTCTCAAGAACAAGTCTTACACAACTGATTTGTATCGAGAGAAACTTTAAGCAGAGGAAACTTAAAACAGGAAGTTCAAAGAGTCATTTTTAGCAAAGGACCATTTGATAAGAGATGAAATATTCATGAAGCTTCTGAGAGGAGTGGAGGGTAGGATAGGGCTGGGTAACACTAAAGGGAGGGGTAAGAAGTCCTTGATTTAACTACACTTTCTCATTGGCTGAAATAAGATTATGAATGCTTAGTCATTATTAGGTGCTAAGGAATAGCTTTAAAAAAGGGTAAATTCTGCAAAATGGACAAATTATCTGAAATTCAACAAGGCTGTATATGATCTTACCAAGCTGTTTCCTTGACTTTGTTTTAGAGTGAATCTCCTCTGCATCATCCAATACAAGATTCATATACTCATCGAAACCCTAGATAATAAAAGAAATCATCATTTAAAAATTTTAATAGTTATATTCAAACAAAACTTTTAAAATGATCTTCTTTAGGCAGAATTATATTCAAATCATCCCAGGAATATGAAACCATGTTATTTTAAAGACACCCAGTTACAACCAAAGACCAATACATTTCTATAACTTAATATAGTAACCCATACCACCACTGATTTTTAATATGAAATAGCAAAGACCTAGAAACTTCAATGACTGCTTTTGAGAAGAATCCATTCTAACCACTACTCTTCCATATGCATTAACTTACCTTCTTTTCTCTAACTCAAGGATTCTTAACCTTTTTTTGTGTAACAGACCCTTTTGGCAGCCATGAAACGCTTCTCAGAATTTAAAAATTTCTCAGAAGTTTTTAAATATTTAAAATACATAGGCTTGCAAAGGAAAATCAATTATATTACAATAGCTATTAATTTTTTTTTAAAGCTCATGGACCCCAGGTTAAGAACACTATTGTTTCCCAGGCTTCAGGATCCACCAGGAACACATCCTATCACCTAACTTATCCATAATCCTCCCACTTCTAAGAGAATCTATTGTGTATGCACATACACAATAGTTACCCTATAGTCTTTCTCTACCTTTATCAAAGATTGGCAAAGGGGAGTGAGGTTTTTCAGGACATCAGAAAACCCCAAGGGTGCATTTGTGAAACACCAAACAGTAACTGTACACTAGCAGAAAAACACTTCCAAACTATTATGACTTCTTTAAGTTTGATTCACTGCCCACATCTTCCAGGAGGCTTTACTTAATGAATTTTATAGTTCTGATCACTTAGTATTATTTCCAGATTCTGCACTTAAATATTTGTTTTCTCCCTGTATCTCTTTCGCACTCTTGTTCCTCCCTACTAATGCCATATTTATCTGTTCAAGGATATCAAGGATGGTATTTTCTTTCTTGTCACTATATTCCTCATCTCCCACCAAAAAAATGCTAGTACAGTGCTATACAATCAGCTCTCAACAAACCCTCGCTCTTTTCTCAGTTTGTGAACTTAACACATCTATCTCAAAAACACTTTCCTACAGTTTGACTTCTCATTCTTCTCAGGTCTTTTCTCATTATATACTGCTGAAAAGGAGCATAAATCTCAGATACTTACAATTATGCAGCCCTCTATTCGCATATTTACTTGCTCATACAGCCACACCTGAATTCGGGACCGCTGAAATAAAGAGACAAATTTTTTAAAAACAAAGAAAAAAGCCACCAAAAGCCACCACTACCACCTACACATGTCTAATGTAACTTCCCAAAAGTGATTTTGTAAAATAACAGAAAATATTTTTAAAATTTAGTTGTTACTAAGATGTAATTTTAAAATTATTTCCAAAGAAATTTTCTATTTGACAAACACCGTAATGGGATTATACACACTAACAACTTCCTATGATCTGGGGTCTTTCAGTCACAGCATTTTTCATAATGCTTATAAGGTTTAAGGCACAGTCTATTGTTGTTTTGCCTTGTAACATATAAACATTTCTCTCAGAGTTCTCTGCTATCTTAGAAAACTCAGGTACCAAAGGACATCAGGCCGATTGAGCAAAGAGACCAACAGTCTGAAACAAACATGTTTTCTCTAACACTTTTTATGTCATACTAGCTTGCTGAAGCAATTGGAAATGAAGTGATTTTTTAAAAAAAAAAAAAAGCAATAAAGGGCTCACAACCTCAGATTGATGGATCTTAGTTCAAAGTGCTATTAAAACTTTCCAAATCAATACAAAGTTTTATTGTATGCCAAATGAGGAAACTAAAGTCTAATAAAACCATTAAATCAGGGGTCTTTAATCTGGGATCTGTTTGAATAGTTTGATAAATGCATTTCAACATGTCTGGTTTCTTTTGCAATCCTATTTTATACATTCAGCACTAGAAGGACCAGATATGTTATCTAACAGAAAAGTATTATGATTCTTGTTTATTGTTTCAGTTGTTCACACGTTTTAATTGTGTCTGATTCTTTGACCCCATTTGGGGTTTTCTTGGCGAAGATACTGGAGTGGTTTGCCATTTCCTTCTCCAGTTCTTTTTAAGGATGAGGAAACTGCGACAAACAGGGTCCAGTGACTTGCCCAAGGTCACACAGCTGTTGTCAGAGGCCAGATTCGAACTCACGAAAACGAGTCTTCCTGATTCCAAGTCCAATGCTCTATTCACTGCATCACCTACTTTGAAATAAAAATTTTCATCCTATTTTTTTCTTTGCTTAGTGATTCAAAAAAAAAAAAAGCAGTTTGTCAATTGACACAGCTTGTTCTTTCAAGGTATTCTTAAATTCCACTCCTTTTAGTGTTAAAACCAGTGCATTAAATACAAAGACCATGGGAAGGGACACAAAGTGAAAGGGTAATAGGTTATTATAAATTATAATAGGTTACTACAAATAGGTTATAAGTCTCCTGCCTGTTGACTGAAAAAGTTTTGTTCTAAATATAAACTAGTTTTGCTAATACTTAAAAGGTTAAATTCATAACAAACGTCATTTGAGGGCATAGGTTTGTAGTATGATTTGAATATTAAGAGCGAGTCTTCTATTTAAAAACGTTTGCCTTTTGCACCGGGCAGTCTTAGACCGGACGGAGGTGTGGAATCCTCACCCTATGGGCACCATGACCACAGTACCGGATCGCTGTCCAAGTTGACACCCTCCCTCCCCGCCCCCCATCTCCTCTGCTACCATGACCCACTGCGCTCACAAAGGAGCAAGCCTTCGTTCTTCTGTCCCAGGCAGCGCAGCTCGTGCTCGCCACAGTGATGCATTAGGCTCTGGGGTCAGCCCTCGCCCTCCCCCCACTTAGCTTTAATGTTTGTGACTTCGGAGAAGCAACACCCTAAAGTTCGGAAGAGGAGTTAATGACCAACAGCTGGGCACATCCACCCAGGGTCTCGTTCCTTCTTCCCATTAGGAAAAGCAACACAGAGCTGCATGACAAATGGAAGAAAGGGACCGGGGGTTTCACTTACATTTTGGAGATACCTGAAGATGAGGTTCTGTCCGGGAGTCGTTAAGGAAAAACCTACCGAGCCAAGGACGCTTCAGCAAAGCCCCGGTGGGGTGGGGTCCCCGAGGTGGGGCTGCGGAGGAGCCGGCAAGCGCACGCACCGCCCCCTGCGCTCTCCCGAGGCTTTGCCCGGAATCTGTGGCAGGTGCGCCAAGTTCCCGCCATCTACGCCCACCCGAGGCTCGCCCGGCATTCTCGCCTTCCCGCGCCCAGGCTCCCAGCCCATGCGGGCGGCTCCTCGCACCTGGCCCAGGTGCCCCATTGGAGGAGCCCCGGCCGGGGGCCGGCTCCTCGCGCTCCCCGCCCCCGCCGACCTCCCTGCCCCCGCGCCTGGCTCTCCAGCCAGAACCCCTCGGCTGCCCCGACCCCGACCCCGGTAGAGGATACGATGGGCTGCACCATCACCTTCTGCACCTTCTGGCCCTGGCCGCGGTACGCCATGGCGGGAGCTTACAATGAGAGCGCGGGGCACGGCGCGCCTTAGGGAAACCACGAGCGGAACCGGAAGTTCGGCCACGCTGCACGCCGGGAGGCCCCTCCCACACCCACGACTTCCGCCTCCGCCTCCTCCTGGCGGACCGGCTGCTCTAGGCTCTCGCTCAGCTTCCCTTCCACATTTCAGGAAGCGGAAAGGGGAGGGGTGGAGGAGGGAGGAGGAGCCAAAGCGCCTAAGCGTCCTCACTGTGCCGACAGCGCTCCCTACGGGTAAGGAGGAGGAAACAAAGCCGGATCCCGTTCTCCTCAAACCCTACCTCACCCCCCACCAGAAAGGCAGCGGGAAGGTCCCTCACGTGACCTCGCCCTGCCCCCTTCTCTAGTCTAACCCATCAGAGCCCTAGCCTGGCAGCCTGGCCTATCATGTGTTGAGGAGAGCAATGACTCGACCCTTCTCATGCCATGTTCTGAAAATTGGGTGAGTTGGCTCCTTTGCCTGTGGGTTACCCAAATGCATCTCTATTGATTAGAAAAATGCAAAGTAAAACAACTCTGAGGTGCTGCCTTACCTCTATCAGATCGACTTACAAGACAGAAAAGGAAAATAGCAAATGTAGAAGGGAATGTGGAAAAGTAAGGACACACTAATGCATTGTTGGTGGAGTTGTGAACTGGTCCAACCATTCTGGATAATACTTTGGAACTATGCCCAAAGAATATAAAACTATGCATACCTTTGGATCCAGCAATACCACTACTAGGTCTTATCCCAAAGAGACTCAAGAAAAAGGAAAAGGACTCATATGTACAAAAATATTTATAGCAGTTCTTTCCGTGGTGGCAAAGAATTGGAAATCAAAGGGATGTGCATCAATTGGGGAATGGCTAAACAAATTGTGGCATATGAATGTAACGGAATATTATTGTTCTATAAGAAATGAGGAGCAGGCGGACTTCATTATAACCTGGAAAGACATATATGAACTGATGCTGAGTGAGGGGAGCAGGAGATCATCATACATGATTACAGACATGATTCATTCCATTGGTTATGATTCTTCTTTACAACTTGACTATGGTATAGAAGTTTAATGAGAAGGTATATGTAGAACCTATTTCAGATTACATGCCATGGCGGGGGGGGGGGGAGGGAAGGGGAAAGGAGAGGGAAGGAGAGAAAATTTGGAACTCAAAAACTTGTGGAACCAAATGTTGTCAAGTAAAAATAAAAAATAAATTAAAAAAAAGAATTGGAAATTGAAGGGATGTCTATCAAATGGGGAATGGCAGAACAAGTTGTGGTATATAATTGTGATGGAATACTACTATTCTATGAGAAATTACAAGGGACATGGTTTCAGAAAAACCTGTATGAGTTGATGCAAAGTGGAGTAAGCAGAACCAGGAGCAGAACACAGTAACGGTAATATTTAATGATAACCAACTGTGAAGGACTTGTCAACTCTGTTCAATATAAGGGTCCAAGACAATTCCAAAGGGCTCCTGATGAAAAATGCTATGCACCTCCAGAAGGAGAGAACTGGTAAACCCTAAGTACAGCTGAAGCATTTTTTTGCCCTTGTTTCTCTTGCTTTTTTTTTCAATATGGTTAGTATGGAAATATCTCTTGCATTATTTCAAATGTGTAACTGATATCATATTACTTGCCTTCTCAATGCATGGGGGAGGGGCTGAAGAGAGGGAGAGAATTTGGAATTAAAGAGAATGTTAAAAATAATAAATAAAAAAATTTGAACTACATAGGTATACAGGGTAATAGCCAATTAATATGGGCAGTTCAGGGAGTTTAATGAGCAGTTTACGGGAATTAATGACTAAATTGATTAACCATTGCAGGATGACCTTTAATTGGTCTCTCAAGTATGAATCAAAGTCTTCTGATATTAACCTATAAGAGTCTGTTAGTGATGTGGGAATAAACTTCCAATATACAAAGACCCTAACATGAGGGAAATGATGAATTATGGATATAGCTCAATTATGATTATGGCTGTGTATATTCAAGTTTACATATCTATATATGTATATATTTGTGTGTACACACATGCATATATGTATATTATATATGTATATATGTGTATACATATACACACAGGAAGCAATATAAATTCATTTGCATTACCCAGATAATGTATGATCCTTTAAGAAGGAAACATTTTTATACATAAGGGTCATAGACACCACACATGAGACACTATGAAATTCATTGTAAGAATCATAGCTTAAGTGGCTCTACAATAGTCTATGAGGGTGTGCATACATAAATGCATTCCATTGCTTGTATTTTGCTTTGCTTAATAAAAGTATTCCAGAAAAGTTGTGTAACCTGCATTTTTAGTTTTAAATTTAATTATTTTTGTCCTGAAATTAATAAACATCACCCATATATTAACATCCATATACATAGCAGAGGATTATGTATGAAACTGAATCTCTATTCCATACCTCTTGCTTTAGAGAAAAAAAAAACTATGCTAAACTCAACATATTACTTTCAAAACTTGTTTGTGCTTCCTTCCAAACTTCCTTCAGTTCCTTCTGTTAATTTTTGAAATTATTTCAATGCCTACATATTTTTCTCAGAACAGAACCTGTCCCTTCATCATCCCTTCCAATCACTCAAATAAATTTATCTTTTTAGTTTTCTCTTGACTCTTGTGTTTGCATTTTTAAATTCCTATTCAGGTTTGGTATTTTCATTTGGAATGTTTAAAAAGTCCTCTACTTCATTAAAGATCCATTTTCCGTCCAGTAGGATTATATTAACTTTTTTTTTCTTTTTGGCAGGCGGTTAAGTAACTTGCCCAAGGTCACACAGCTAGTACATCTGTCAAGTATCTGAGACCAGATTTGAACTCGGGTCCTCCTGTCTCCAGGGCCAACGCTCTACTCACTGTGCCACCTAGCTGCTCCTATATTAAGTTTTATAGAATAAGTTATTTTAAGTTGTAAGACTGTATCTTTTGCCTTTTTGATTATTGCATTACAAGATCTCTTGTTTGAAGTAGAAGTTGCCATGACTATTACTGCTTGAAATTTTTTTTCTTTAATGTGAAAGCACTGAATTTTGGTTATAACATTACTGGGACTTTCTCTTTTAGAGTTTCAGGAGTAATAAGTGGATTCTATTTTCACTTTGTCCTTTGGTTCTAATAGGTCTGGAAAATTTTCATTTACGATTTTAGAAAGTAGCCACTGTCTCCCAGGATTGTTGGGAGGATAAGATATTTGTAAAGTGTTTTGCACACCTTAAAGAACTATATAAATGCCAGCTACTAACTATTAAGTTAACAATTTTGTACAACAACCTCTTCCTTATTTAGCTGCTTTTAAAGTCACACCTTCTAAAAGTGTGGCACACCTACATTCATCCTAATGACTATTTCTAACATATTATTATGGAAAAGCAGGGAACATGCATACTTTAATGGTCCAGTCCCTTTAAGTAATGCAGCTAAATTATAGCCATACTTTGGATATTTAGTTATTTGCTTACATGTAATCATTAGAGATTTTAGAGAATAAATCAGGAAGTGAAAAATCAAGGCATTTATAGTTCTAGAAGGGGAACAATAATTAGACTGGGGCATCTGCCATATCAGATGCACTGATGTGATGTTAACAGGCTATATACAAGTCACACTGCCAAGAATTTCCTACACCAGTTTTATTTAAAACACAAATATGTCTTTCTCCGTAATGACTAATGGTTCAAATGATGCTGAACATGAATGATTCAGACGCAGATTAATAGTACAAGTGCTTTAAATAGGATACAAACAAAATCATAAAAAATGAAAAGAATAAAATGGTTATTTACAAAAGGGAGTAGAGATCTCTGTGCAGATCTCAAGAATGAAATGGGGAAGGGGAAGGGGGAGGTGGCAATCGGTAATGAAGCCAGAACATTCCATGCTTGGCCTTGGGGAGGAGTCCCCCTACAACAAATTTCAATTGCAGAGGGAGGGGTGGGAATTGTGTTTATTTTTTTTAAATATATAAATTTCTCAAGTTACTTTTGTTTGTGCATAACCATTCAGACCTCAGCAAGGCCAAATGGGTAGTCCTGTGGCATTCTCCACCCTCCCATGAGATTACATGAAGTTCTCCTTTTGATGAGCCGCCTACAACAGCAGTTCCTTAGGAGCCAATATGATAGGTGGGTCAATTTTCCCTGGGGGAACCAAGATACCACCTACAATGGATTATAAAAATGGACAAGTTTTTTTTCCTTTCTTCAAAATACCATATGAACACAAATATTTACAATGCAATATATCTCCTTCTGAGAACACAAGCCTGGAATAGGCTTATTCTAGCACAAGTCTAAAACCCTTGAGGGGATGTGGAGAGGACGTCAAGAACAAAAAAAAATCAATTCAGAAGTAGTAGGAAAAATCACCTACAAAAATGGAAGGTACACAATACACCTCCAAAGCATCTCAACATCCCTGTTACAGTGGGGTTCAGTGTATTGCTATAGTTCACATATGAAAATCAGCAGCTGATTTGGCTTCTTTCTAGGTGGTTAAAGGTAGAGAAATCCTGGGCAAGAGAATTTGCTGGAACTGCAGCAGTACAGATTAAAAAAACAAAACAAAACAAAAACATAGCCCTTCACACAACTCCTGGTGATTCAATGCCAGTGGTGGTGGAAAAGTATTGGGGAGGGAAAAATACTTGGGGGGGGCACGTGGAGAAACTTTCGTGCTGAGAAGAAGGTTCTACTAATCATGTCAATTCTTGTGAAGAAACCAGGGGATCCCAGCAACACAGTAGTTCTTGGGACCACCGAGGCACTTTCAAGCAAAAGAGAAAAAATTATTTTAAAATTACAGTAGTAATAAATAAGCTGTTGCTAGTTAGAAGCCTTCAGAGTAGCAGAAGCACCAAAACTCGGACCTAGAAGAATTGTCCATGTTATTCTGGTTTGCTCCCTGTAGCTGCTTAGCCCTCTCTAAAGCTATGTTAACAGTTTAAATACATTGTAAAAGGACAGACAATGTAACAAAAGCTGAGTGTATTTTGCTCAGTGGCAGCATGAAATTTGGTCCTTAAGAGTAGTAGCAGCTGTCTTCATCTTTTTCAAACTCCAATAACCTTTCATATATCCGTTCATACACACAACAAAGAAGACCCAAAGAAAAAAGCCAGAATTAACAAACATAGACCATAAAGCTTTAAGCTCCTTTATGCCCCCCCAACCCAATCTCATCTCTACTGTCTCTCTCTCTCTTTTTTTTTAATTGGGAGAAGGAGGGAACAGTGGGGTGGGGTGAGACAAGGAACTTTATCTCAGAGCTAAACAATAATAGACAGGATGGCTGCCCAAAGGCCTTCTCTTTAATTTGACCCACAGGAGGCCCAAACAAGTGTAGATACTTCTGAGGTATACTTCTGATGGAGGCAAATCCTGGCCTACAGAAATAGTCACCTCAGGCAAATGTTATAATAGATGAAACAAAATCCAGTTTTTTGTGAGTTTTTTTTAAGTGATCTTATCACCACTTTCAGCTATCAATCATTTCTGAGAGCTCAAGTAGAAGGTCATCTTCATCCTTTCCAGGATCCAGGTCAATTTCTGCTTCCAATTTGCCTCCTGAGATCTCCCAGATCAGTTTCTCAAAGTCATCTTCCACAGAAAGGGCAGGCTTCCCTGAAGAGGCAGAGCTAAGCCGGCGGCTTTTTGTCGCCACTTGGGATGAAGAAGGACTAGATACTTCTGGTAGTGGGGGATCAGAAGAAGCTTGACTTGGAGGCAGATCAAGACTATGAGAAGGAAAGAGAATTTATTATTACAAAGCTGTCTTTTCCCACTGGTTGGCTAAAATCACTCAGTCCCTAGGATGCCATATTAACATAGGAATGTTTCTGAGTCTGATAATAGTTCATTAGCTAGGAGCCAAGCATCATCTTATTTAGGACACTCAGTCATGTGCTATCTTCCGAATACCATGAAGTGCAGAAAAAGCAATGTGTGAATAGATACTATGACACTGAACATCAATCCACTTTCTTGCAATATTTTGGGGTTCACTGAGTAGTCTCATTCATAAATTATTTGGATAGAAAGCATTGTTTGGTGTCAAGGTTCTCCAGAGATAAGAAGTAATGGGAGCACAGGTATTTACAGTGACAAAGTTTGGCTAAAAGGAATAAACAGAGGTTTTACCTGTTTGGGGTTTTTTCTGTCTCAGACACAGTGACTGGTTTGTCCTCAGAGAGAACTGGAACAGCAGCCTGTAAAAGTACATTGTATGTCAATATCCACTTGCCTTTTTCAGGAAAATAAGCAGCTCTGTGATAGCCAGACCCTACTCAGTGCATGGGTCTTAAAGACAGTGGATAAAACCTTCCAACTCCAGGAAGATAACTAGTATTTGCTAACACAAACTTGTTCCTACCATGGAACAAATGTCTGTTTTAAATGTTATTTCTTTTTATGGAGACAAAGAATTTATAATGTAAACACCCAAAGTATTAAGAAACAGCAGGATATACTATGAAAATTGCAAAGACAGTGGAAGTAGACTTTCATCTTTTCTGACAGACAAAAAACTTGCACTATGGATCAAAATGATTTTCTTACCACAGCTGCTTTTTTGCTTGGGCTTTCCTGAAGAATGCTGCTGGAACTGAGTGGTTTTACAGCTGCAATGACAGCAGGGTGGACTTCGGCTGCCTTGCGTTTGGTGGCCAATTTAGGGGTTGAAATGACTTTAACCACAGATGGCTTGACATTAACCTTGGGCTTGGCTACAGGATGAAGATGGTAGTTGGTTAGTATTCCGACTGTACAGACAAGAATTTAGTAGAGGGCACTAGGGGTAATGGTATTGAAAAATAGAGATATAAACCATATCTAATCACACAACTGACATAACATATGTATATTTATCCTCTCAAATGATGTGTTTGGCATAAAGCTGTTCTTGTTGTTATTGTTTTGGCATAGGGTTTTGATAAACACATCGCTACATACTCTATAGATCTTCACTTAACTTTATAGACAACCACCACCTGCTACTCTCTAACTCCTGGTATTTCCATTCTTAAGCCTGTTGATCACTTCCCACTTCCAAAGATGCAAGTGAAAAAGAATGGTTTAATAGAAAGAACACTGGAGTCAGAAGACCAGGTTTCAAGGACCAGCTCTACCACTATGGGACTTTGGGCAAGTTATTAAATTTGTATGAATCTTAAGTTTCCTGGACTATAAAAAGGGTATGACCAAGAGTTTAAACTACTTACCTTCATGGGTTGTGAAGATCAAGAGTAATACTGTATGTAAAATGCTTTATAAAGTACTACATAAATGTAAACTACATAAACTCAACATGTGGGGATGAATGCTAAGAATCAAGAAAGGCAGTTAGGTGGCCATAGTGGATAGAGTGCTGGACTTGAAATTAGGAAGCTGAGTTTGAATCCTGTCTCAGACACTTATTAGCTGGGTGACCTTAGAGAAGTTATTTAATCAGTGACTGTCCTCAAGTGAGGATCAGTGTCCTCAATTTTAAAATGATGATAATAGTACATATGTGTGGGCATGTTTACAAACCTTAAAATGGTATATAAATCCTAACTACTATTATATTGAAGTCCTGTGTAGAATACTAAAAAATCTGATGGTTATAAAGGTTAGGACTTTTTAAAAATTTTTATTATCTTTTTTTGTTTGTTTTTTGTTGCTGGAGGGGGGAAGGCAGGGCAATTGAGGTTAAGTGACTTGCCCAAGGTCGCACAGCTAGTAAGTGTGTCAAGTGTTTGAAGCTATATTTGAACTCAGGTCCTCCTGACTCCAGAGCGGGTGCTCTACTCCCTGTGCCACCTAGCTGCCCCAAGGTTAGGACTTTTGAAGGTTAAAAAAAGATATTGGAAGAGAATGGCCACCTGGACAGATGAAGTTAAAGACTACAATTTAATTTTTGGCTGAAGATGTTGAAATGATTGACTACTGGCTGGGAATGAAATGTATCACATTAGGACTTGGAAGATGATGTTCACCTGAGTATTAATGACCTGGAGGGTCTAATGATTTGTTCAAGAAGACTAAACTGAAAATAAAGAGGGATGGAGGAAAACATCTAAATTCTGAAATTCAAATCATATGAAAACTGTCACAACAAAGAAAGAACAACAGTAGAAGTGACTCTCACTGGGGAGAGAACAATATTCATGGTCTCAGTTTGAATCATAAGTAGAAAAGAGCACTAGTTCTGGATCTGGACTAGAGGACTTGGCTTCAAATCTCTGCTCTGATACTAATTTTCCTGTGTGTCTTTGAAAAAGTCACATATCCTACCTAGGTCTGTCTTTGCATTTGTTTAAGAGGAAGTTGGACCATATGGCCTCTAAGGTTCCTCCCAATTTTAAGTCTATGATCCTATGAATTTGAGATTTTAGTGCAAGGATCATCTCCACAACTATCACCAAGACTTGGTGTAGTAGAAAAAAATCCTGAACTTGGCTTCAGAGGACCTGAGTGTCTAACTCTGCTATGAACTATTTGTATTACCCGGGCGAAATTTCTTTCCCTCCATTTGCTCATCTAAGTTCTCTAAGGTGCTTTTCCACTTTAAATCCTATGATCTCTATAGATTATTGGTGCCCAGTGGATTTGTGACTGACCCTGAAAGCATGGACTAATGAAGAGTCTAGGGAAATATTTTTCATTTTTTTCTTGAATTTTCAAAACATTTTTTCCTTCTTTCCACTAAGTTCAGAGGACAAATTAAATGCAACCTGTTAACTACTATTCCAAGTGAGTCAGTGATTCACTATATAAAGAATCCCACTCTTCAGGACATAATATATAAAGCACTCACCTTTACTCCTTTTTTCCAAGGGCTGTGCTGCACATTTCACATTCAGTATTGAATCCCCAATTCCTGAAGTTTCTACCTCTACTTGCTGGGCTTTTATTGGCATGCGCTTTGTCAGCTGGCGGGTGATTCCTGGCACAGCATTCAGTTCTAATTTCTCTGCCACTTGGGTGTTACTAGGTGCTGCTTCTTCCTGAAGGGATGTTAAAACAGCCTTCTCCTTCTGTAGTGTTTCCACCTCTTGCTGTTTCTGCATGCGCTTCTCCCTCATGATATCCTCAAATTTCTTGACTTGAACTTTGGAAATTCCATCTCCTGTGCTCTCATCTGAAGGCTGTGAAGAAACCTACAAAAGACCCAACAGAATTTAACTAAAGACTATGGCCAAAAGAACCACTAGCAAGATAACAAAGGACTGACAGTATTGCTTCCCAAAAGTGTGGAGAACAAGGAGAATTAGGTAATGATCAATGTGGAATGCATAACGTTTATCTTTCTTCCACAGTCTAACTGATGTGTATGCTCAAAAGTGGGGTATCTCCTAGAAAAGATAATTAAAGAGGCTTAAAGACATCCCTCTAAATCCTAGGTTACCCAGAAGAAAAAAAGTGTCCTTTTAAAAAATGGGAGAGGGAAGGAGAAAAATGTTCACTTCCAATCATCAACAAACAAAATGCCATAGGGAGTGGTTGTGATATAAGAAAAAAAGGCATTTACTTGGAACCTATTTGTAAACCATACTGATCATGTTCTCACCTCAACAGCCTCTGTTCGGGTAACACAGGTTCGAGATGTGGTTTCACCTGCTTCACTAAGTTTCTTCTCTTCTTTTATACCTGCATTCAAATCAAACTCCAAATCATTAACCTCTAAATTCAGGCCAGTTTGTGTTGAATTAAATCTTTAGCTTAATGGATACCTTGGTAGTCTAACAAAGATTAATTTGCAAACAAAACGATTTTGCTACCTGTTCTTTTAGTGATGCGGAGCAGTCGTCTTATGACTGGAGTAGTCTCAGGCTGCGGCTGGGAGTTGGTGCTGTTCTCAGCACTCTGTTGTACCCTCAATGCCTTTTCCTGTTTGATCTCCTCCAGGGTTTTTATGTGTACTTCCTGCATGGGCTTTGTTTTACTTGTAGGCTCTTCCAATTGCCCTTTGCTGGCAATGGTGGGAGGCAAGATTACTGGTTTCTTAGACTCACTCTCTATTCTGAGCTTAACAGAAGGGTTTTCCTTCTCAGCTTTCTGTCTCTCTTCCTCCTGCTGCCGGTGTTTTTTTTCAGCCAGGACCTCAGAAAATGTTTTAATTCGGATAGCAGAAGAACTCCTCAGCCCTAAACTGGGATCTTCAGTCTTATGGGGTCCTTCATTCTTGATTTTGACTTGCAAGTCTCCTCGTTTTTGGCTGGCTCTCTCAAGACGTATTTCTTCTAGTGTCTTCACATGGATCTCTCCACCTTTAGCCGATCTTTCTGCTAATGCCAAAAAAACCCCTTTTGACTTTATTATATACTTTTGTGCCAGATGAAATTTGTTTTCTAAATGGTACACTAGTAAAAGACATTTGATATTAAAAATCCTGTATTTAAAATAGTAATAAATAATTATCTACTAAAGAATCTACAGATTAGCTATGCTTTTTGAAATAAAAATAAATTTCTGCTCATGCTAAAGAACAGCCATTTTTGGCAAAAATATAAAGAAATCAGATGCCTGTGTACTAGAAATGATATTCTCTCCTCTTATAGAAAAGAGATAGTAAGTGAAAAAATGTCTAACAGAGAAAATAATGATTGGAAATGGGAGGGTGGGGGAATAAAGAAAATGGAAGGAAAAGAAAAATTGAATTGTTTATTGGTGAATAATGACAACTGCTGTTTCAAAATCTAGCTCTCTAACCTGGCTTGAATAGCCAAATCAGAGAAAACATATGTGTTATTATGGGAGGTAGAAATATGGGAATCTGTTTCAGGAGTCATTACCTGTTGTCTCCATACTGTTTAGATCAGCTGGCATTCCTAATCTCTCCTTCAGAGACTTAGAAACTTGAACTGAAAAATGAAAAGAATAAAACAATAAAAGACATGATAAAGACAAATCTGCTGGCAGTGGTACACAGAATTATTAAACTAAGAATTCTCTTTGGTATCTAATTGAATTTCACGTGTTCCTTTTCAATTTTCATAATGAAACTGACACTTTTCTCTTACTGGCAGTACTCTTTAATTTCCCTGGGGCTTCTCCTTTTCCATTTATACAACTATTTCTTTTCTCTCAAAATCTCTTCTTTCTAGTCCTTGACCCCAACAACCTGATTCCGACAAAATGATTTCTACATCAATCACATACCTTGAGTATTCTGGAAAATAAATCTGAAAAACTATTTCTGCACAATTGACAAAGCAAATAAACTGATGGGCTTTGGGAAATTATCTTGTCATTTTAAAAATCACAGAAAGGGAATGATATGGCCCTAAAAATCCATTATCTAATCTAGTTTGCCTGAGCAGTTTGGGAACCAAGAGTCCCAACTGTCAACAAAGTTAGTGGCAAATGTAAAGATATGTAGTAATTTGAAAAATTTATAAACAAGTACCTTTCTTTGGAGTTTTGTCAGTATTCATTTCTGGAGATTCAATTTTCTTCCCAAGCCTTTGAGCAAGGCTTCGTTTCAGTGGAGGGTCACTGTCAATACCTTTTAGACCAAAGGAAAGATATGAATTTAGTTGAAACAAACCATAAATAGAAAAAAGTAAACAAATCTATGGAGATTGGTGTCCTTTTTTCTATTTATATGATAAATAATAGTTTCCTTGGAACTCAACAACTCCACCTGAGAGAAAGTAATGACATTTTCACAGAGTAAGATGGTGGGTCAGGGGAGAAAACAAGATATGAATAACCTTCAATATGGGAACCATAACAAGTTAACTAAAGTCAGGACTAAGAATGTGCAAAAAATTCTAACTGGCTAACAAGTGAATTCCAGTAACCAAAGTAACACCACAAACAATTAAGAAGCTTATAGAACTTCAGAATTGGAAGGAACTTTAGAGATCAGTGAATATAAATCCTATCCTTTTGCAACCAAAGAAGATGAAGCTCAGAGAGATAATGTTTAAATAATTGGGAGGAGAAAGTCAGAATGAAGGCCTTCTGATTCCAATCAGGAGCTCTTTTCAGTATAGCATGATGCCTGGTATAAGCTGTTTAAATAGCAATTTCTAATATTTAAATTGTTTTCCAGACTGTCAAAGACTAAACTTTCCTAAGGATATATTTGTAAGACTCTAAAGCTAGCAAAAGATAATATAGGTACTATGAACCCTCAAGAGCTTATATCAATTTCCTTTCTCTAGCTCTAGGCATATTTAGGTTGCAAAAGCATTTTATAAACAGCTTTATATTTCTAATAGCAAGAATTGAAAAACTTCACTAAAATTACAATTATCTTTTCTTATCATTTGGGAACTTGGTGACTAAATATGTAATTTAAAATGGTAAAGGAGTTTTGAAGATTTGTCTATAAAAATACTACTACCCCTCCCCACGCAGGCACTGTTAAATTGCCATGCCAACACTATTTAAAATGGTGTGAAGGGAACCTCTGAAATCAGGAGAGTCTTCCCAAACTTAGGGAGTATATCACTTTCACAGGAGGATAGCTATAGAAAGTATACTAATGGTCTTTCAAAAAAGACAGGAAAAAAATGGGAAAAATTTTTGCTTCTATTCTTTAAATGAAAAACACACTGCTAAGAAAGGGAATTTACTGATTAATAAATGGGAAGTTTAAATTTAAATACTTCTCAGCTAACAGAAATCTTTACATAAAAAATTTACTAAGTCGAAATTTTATCCCTCTTCTAAAAAACTTGCTTTAGATGTTCTTTTTACAAAGAAAAAGGAAGAGAGGAGGAGTACTCATGTACTCATGGTCTTTCTAGCTCAGAACCTTTTTCCTTTTTTTTTTTTTTTTTATTTTTGGCAGGGCAATTGGGGTTAAGTGACTTGTCCAAAGTCACACAGCTAGTACATGTGTCAAGTGCCTGAGGCCAGATTTGAACTCAGGTCCTCCTGACTCCAGGGCTGGTGCTCTACTCACGGCACCACCTAGCTGCCCCAGCTCAGAATCTTTTAAAGAACTATTAAGAATCAAACTAAAACTAGAACTTTAATTCACACAACTGTTGAAAGGGTGAAACAAATATGGGGCAAGAAGAATTGAGAGAAGTAAATTTGGTGATGATGTCCTTAAGAACTGTATAGAGGACTGGTGAGACAACATCAATAGCTTATTTTTCTGAGGGAAATTCTTGAGAAGGACACTGCTTGAGGTATTTCTAACACACCACGGCTTGTTACATGTGCAAACAAAAGAATGTTTGCACAAAATGTGCTTACCTGAGAGCTTCCGTTTCCCTAGCCTTTCTGTAAGACTCAGTCGTACCAAGGGCTCTTCTCCTAAAATGGCAAACAATAAATAGTTTAAAGTTTATTATCCTTAATTACCATTAGTGCTTGATGAATGCAGGGTACTTGACAACAAACCAGCAAATATTAAGAATAGTAGTTTAATACCCAAAATGATAACAAAAGCTGACATTTGTGTGGCACTTAAAGGTTTTTTGAAGTGCTGACATAGAACTTCTCACTTGATCTGTTCAAATATGAGTTAGATATTGCAATTAGTATTAGTCTAATTTTCAGAAGAGAAAAACAGTAGCTCAAATTCTATGAATAACCCATGGTCACACAACTAATATGTGCTGGAAGAAGGATTTGCACCCAAGTCTCTCCAGATTCCAAGCCTGGTTATTCTTTCCATTATACTGCTCTACAAGACAGATTTTTGTTATGTCTTTTGTTCTTATGTCACCTAGACTTTCCCTTGTATCTCTCCTCACCTTGTTCCCCAGAGAGCTATCTCCTTTAACAAAATAATTTTAAAAAGAAAAGAAAAAATTTCAGAAACCCAATAAACATATTGAAAAAAATCTGACATATGCAATGTTCCTTCTCCTTAGGTCCCCCACTTTTGGAAAGGAACGGGGGTATGAGTGCAAGATAAAAGTTTTTTGGCAGTCTCAAGTAAATAAAAACATTTCAGCATATTAAATAATATGACAATATCCTAGAGGTCAACAAGTGGAAGACATGAAACAATACTGAAAATATACTCTACAAAATACAGCATTAAGAGTCAAGTAATCCAACATCAGTTCATTTATGTCCTCTCCTCCATAGCAATAAATTTATGTCATCAATTCAACAAATATTTGTGGGCAGAATTCTACACTAGGCACTGGAGGAGATAGAATTTAGAAAACGTATGGTCCCTCAAGTTGGCCCTGAAAAAGAGATAAGAAAACACATTTCCCTAGCTTCTTTGCAGAAGTGAAGGACTACGGGCATGTAACACTGCACGTACTACTAGACTTAGCTGATGTGTTAGCTTGGGTACAGGTTCAACTAGAATTCCTGCAAGAGATGAAGCAAGAATAAAAAGGAAAAAAAATATGTTTATAAGCCTGTCTAGAGTAGTATCAGCAGGAACACAAAAAGTGAAACACATAAGACCTACATACCATAGATGTTGAATCAAAAGTTCCATACCAATGAAATCCACCCCCCCCATCCTTCCCCTCCCCCCCCCAAAAAAAAGCTAGAGGAAGGTCTCCCATGCTGTGAGCAACTCCTCTTTAGATGATCTATGGATGAACATGGATACAAATCCCACAGGCTGAGGCGGTTACTCTCTGCATGAATGAAGGGAAGTCATCATGAATTTACTGAAGCATCAAAACACCAGCCAGACTTGACAGTGGATTGAAGAGGAAAGGTGAAGGGGAGAAAAAGAATTAAGAAAGCACTACATTTTTAACTGTAGAAGACCATTACAAATTTTTATGTCACTGACAGAAAAAAATGAAGTCAGGAGAAGTTACAGATTTAGAGGTAAAGATTTAATTAAAAAAATTTGGGGGGGGGGCGGATATGCTGAGGTGCCTATTCAAGATGTAGTACTGATAGAAATAAGACTCTAAAGCTGGATATAGAGGTAAGGGCAAGAGATATACAGTTTAGGATCACCGACATGGAAGTTACAGGTTAAGAGAGTGAATAAAAATGTGAAGGAAAAGAATTCAAAGAAAAGATAAGGGGCAAAGGCTGAATTTTGGGAAACAGTAAGCTTAAGAGGCTGTACTGAGGTCAAGGAGACAGAGAAGAAAAAGAAGTCCTAATAAATAAAGGTAGGAAAACCAGGACAATGTGATGTACAATATCAACTTATTTCCCCAGGTTGTGTCTCAGGGATGTGTGCTTGACCCTGTGATATTCACCATTTTTTATGAATGACTTGAATGAAGGCTTAAATGGCATGCTTATCAAATTTGCAAATGACAAAACTGGGAGAAATAACTAATAACCTGAAAGCAAGTCAATAAAAAAAGATTTCAATAAATTAGAACCTTGAACTGAATTTAATAAGATGAATTTGAAGGGATAAATACAAAGTTTTAACCTTAGTTTCCAAAAGAACAATTTCACAAGTACAAAATGGAGAAGGCACAAATAGAATTTTATCTCAAAGAGATATGGGGGTTTTATTGGACTGCAAACTTAATATGAAACAATTAGTGTGGCATGAAAGCCAAAGATCTCAGACTGCATTAAGTGAGTCAGAGTGTTTGGAACGGGGTGGGAAAGTGGGGAGAGGGAGAAGAAAGGGGGGAGAGAGAGGATGGATAGAGCTGTTGTACTTTGCTTTACCAAGATCATATTGGAATACTACGTTCAATTCTGGGTACCACATTTTAGGAAGGGCATTGATAAAATGGAGAGAGTTCAGAGGATAGCAAACCAGGATAGTGTGATGGTCTTGAGTTCATGCCAAACAAGGACTGCCTAAAAGAACTGAGTATTTTAAACATGGAAAAGAGCAGACTAGGGAGTGGGGGTGGGGTGCGGCAGAGAGCTGTTTCCAAGTATCTGAAGAGTTGTCACATGGAAGACATATTAAGCTGGTTTCCACGGGGGACAGAGCTAGAAGCACTGGGCAGAAGCTGCAAAGAGGAAAATTTATCCAAGAATAGAACATTCTATGTAATTTCCCTCAGCTACTAAACATCTCGTTCTGAAACCGTTTTGTATTTATTTCTGTATGTATTTGGTATTTGTTCATGTGTGTATGTGTTTTTTCATCTTATAGAATGGAAGTTCCTTGAAGGCAGGGATTGTTTCATTTCTATTCTATTTTTGTATTCTCAGTGTCTAATAGAGTACCCTGCACATAGCAGGCACTTAATAACGCTTCTTGATTGATACATGTTTCTCATATATATCCCTTCAACTCAAATGCCATCACCCTAGCTCAGATTCTTATCACCTCCTGCCTGGACTAATTGGCCCATAACCAGTCTCCCTTGTCATTAAACTGTCTTTGCTCTTACCCATCTTTCATACCACTGCTAAAGTATCTAGATATGACCGCATCACTCCTCTGCCAAAAGACACCACTGCCTACTGAATAAAACAGAAACTTCCTAGCCTAGAATTCAAAGCTCCCTACATCCAGGTGCTAATCTAGAATTCATGTTACAGCCCTTCAAGTACTGTAAACTCCAAGTAAATCATCTATTCTTCAATCCTGTCCTGTCTTCTTGGCTCCACGTTTCTGGACAAGCTCCATTTTACATAACTGCAATGAATTCCTCTTTGTTAGAAGCAGATTGTTTGATTCATGTACAGAGTAACTTCTGGGGTGAGTATAACTCCTCCATAGAATGGGCTCAGCCTTGTTCCAGAGGTCCCAATCATCAGATATTTACTAGCCTATAATCCAGGTCATCTGAGTTTGAAGAGTGCAGATTGGCACACACTGACTCTCTCATACATCCTGGTATTCACCATCACTTCCTCTGGGAACTTTCTGCTATCTTTTTGGCCTTTTGCCCACTGTGCCCAGCTAACGCTATTATAAGGTGTTGTCCAAAGCTCTATCATGGGCACTCTTCTCTTTTCCACCTAAGTCCAAAATGCTGCTCGTGGGCCACATGCTGCCTGCAGTGCGATTTATGCAGCCCACCTGCAAGCATAGAAGATTACATAAATGCTTTAGCAAATGAAGCCGAGCTGCTGCAGAGCTCTCACTAAAATGTCAAATCAAAATATGTTGTCTATTGTTTCAATAAAAACCTAAGGTTGGCCAGCTCTGATCTAAATTGTTAATTCTCATGAATTCAATTATCTTTGTGCAGGTCAATCCCAGATCTCTCTATTTAACCTTTCTTATTAAAGTCTTTCTTGAGTTCCAGCCACACATTGTTAGATGCTCTTTGGACATCTCAAACTGTATGGCTCAATGACACTTCGAAAGATCCAAAACAGAATTTGCTCTTTTCTCCAAATCTTTTTCTTCTTCTCAATTACTATGGAGGGCACTACCATCCTCCTAGTCACCCAGACTTAGAATACTGAGATCATCATCAACTCTTTATTCTGATTCACCCCACCTAACCAACCCATTGCCAAATGTTGTCATTTCTACATTTACAACACCTCTCACATAGAATCCCTTTTTCCATTTACATAGCTACTACCCTAGTACAAGCCCTCAATACCTCTTGAATGGACTATTACCATAGCCTTTTAATTAATATCCCTCCTTCTACTCTCACTGCACTTTAATCCATCTTCCACTTAGCTGCCAAGTGATTCTCCTAAAGCACAAGGCTGACTATGTCACTCCCTTACTCAAACTCCTACTGGCTCACTATTAACTCCCAAATATAAACTCCCAGCACTTAAATCTCTTCACAACCTGGCCCTTCTTCCCTTTCCAGTCTTCTTACAATTAACTTCCCTCCATTTGCTCAACAATTCAGTGATACTGGTCTACCAGCCATTTTTCACACATGGTGATCCATTTCCCATCTCTGTGTCCTTGCACTGGCTTGTTCTCTATACGTGAAATGTACACATCCTTCCCTCTCAGTTTCCCTGGCTTTCTTCAAGATTCAGTTTACATTTCGCCATTTGCAAGAGGCTTTTTCCATCCTCCTGATCTACTAAAGCCTTCTCCTGAGATTACCTTCCATTTACTCTGTCTATATGTTATCTGTGCTAGTAATCTACATATCTCTCCCATTAAAATGTGAGCTCCTTGAGGCAAGAAGAGGTAGTTTTTTTGCTTTTTTTTGTATCCTCAGCATTTAGCACAGTGCCTGGCACATAGTATGCTGCTTAATAAATACTTGCTGACTGACTCCAGGGAATGGAAGGGAAAAGATTCTCATTAATCAAGAATTCATAAGGGTTCAAGAGAAGTTTGAGCTGCCCATGGAGTCCACAAAGCTTCAGCCACTGCTGAGAAGGGAATCATGCCATTAAATATATCACTAGGTAGCTGAAGGACAGGTGAAGAAAGAGGCTTCACCATGGATGCTGTTGCTGCCCTGCCCCAAGGATGTGCTTTATCCCTTCATGGATTGGTTATTGGAGATCATGTAGCCTTCAAGGTCACCATTATTCTTATATGAAAAGAAAACCCTCTTGTTACCATACCCAAGAAAACGAGGGTTCACTACCACTGTGGAAAAAGGAAGTGCCTGGACCTAATTATCTCCACTATCCTTGTAAAAAAAGTAATAATTCATTTTTTCTTCTGTAGGTAAGCAAGTAAGTCAAATGTTTGCTAAGATGTTTTCTGGGATTTTTTGGTCTCCCTGTTATGGCAATTATTTTCCATTGGCTTAACTTGTGGATAAAATTAAATATTTCAAGGTTAAACCTTTTTTAAAAGAATACCATATATATACATATATTTTTTTCTTATTATTCTTTTCTTCCTATTCTAAGTTCTGATCTGGTCAGTTCTGACTTTATGATCTGACTATGCAGACAGATGATTCAGGAATAATTCTCAAGTCAAGTCTTTTCCTGTCTGTTAAAATATGATTAATTTCATTCTTTGTGGTGTTATTTGGTAATTGTCTAACACCTACCAATTACTTTTTTTTGAAGAAAGTACTAATGATATTCAGGTAAAAGGCTTCTGTGTCATCAAGTCTTTACTCCCATTTCTTTCTCCTGAGCCATATTTTCCTGCATATTCTCCTCATCCATCACCATACTGAATTACCAAGTATCACAGTGTACACTGATTTGATTTGGAGGGTCTTAAGTTCTTTGTTGAATTTCTCTACCACTTCATCTTCAACAACCAATTTTTGAACATAAGTTGAAATTATTTTCATAGTGGTCTTTTGGCAAATATTTATCCTAAGTATTGGAACACATAATGGCCAAATGTCCCATGAAATAATGTTTCTTTGTAGTCTTTGGGGATGCTATAAAACTCACTCCAACTACTCTGCCTCTACAAGGAGTATCCGTGACCTATCCATTTAGTTGCATCTTCTTTCTTCTGGTTTTGTTTATGGGAATAATGTTAAGAGTGATATGATTCAGTAACTTCAGCAACATGTCCACTCAGTCATTGGACAAGAATCTCATATTTGAAGGACAAAAGTCAAACTGAAGTCTGACAGCCAAAAAATAATGTGGTTCTTAGCAGCCCCCTTTTCTGCTACTCTGTCACCATCATTATACAAGCAGAAGAGGGTTGTATGAAGGACTGAGGTCCATTTTTCATTTTTGTTTCATACGCTGCCATGAACAAATTTAATTACTAGGTAGCTTAATACCAGTGATACATATCTGCATGCCATCTTTAATGCAATCTCAAAGTAATCTACCTAAGAGAAAGGACTGGCCATTTTACTCCCTTGCTCAGAAACTTCTGGTAGCTCCCTACTGCCTCTAGCAATAACATAAACTCTGGCTCCAACCTGCCTCTTTAGCCTTGTTTCACATTACTCTACATTCCAGCCACATTGTGCAATTTATTGTTCCTTAAATTCAACATGCTCTGTCCTACCTCTGTGCATGTGTATAAGTCATCTTTCATACCTGCAGTATGCTCCCCCTTCTTCTCTTTTAGAGTTCTTCTATTTCTTTAAGGTTCAGCTCCTGTAACATCTCCTCCATGAAGCTTTGCTTGATTCTTCTACCTCACTCCTACCTGTTAATGCTCTTTCCATATTCTTATGTTCCTAGGGTAGCTTCTGACCTCTCCTTTCCTCTCCTCACTTTCCTAGCCTATGTTATATTTATGTCCTTGCTGTATACCCCAAATAGAATTTAAGCTCCTTGGGAATAGGACTCTTTCATTTTTGTACTGGTATTCCCAGTGCTTTAAACATAGCAGTCAAGTTTGTATTCTTAGTATCTTAATATACACTTACTCTCTATTGAATTGAAGCTCTCCTTCTTAAACATCTTTCTTCTTCAAGGCCCAGTTGAGGTGCTTCCTGTTTCAAGACACTAATCCCTCCTTTCTCCCAGATAAAAGTGATTTCCCTTTCCTTTCCTTTCTCAAGCTGCTCTAGTTAACATTTCCCAGGCACTTATTTTCTAAGCTATGTTTACATGTTTTAAAATGTTATTTGTGCAACTGTGCATTTGTGCATCTCTCACACCTCTTATTGGGCTAAGGACCTTGAGGGAAGGGGCTGTTATTTTTTAAGCTTTGTATCTCTAGTACCTAGCAGCAATTGTTTACCAAATTGAATTAAAAAGCAAATGTCTGAAACTCCATCCCACCTATGTATTTATTTTGATTGGCAGATGTTACACCACAGAAATAAATATAACTCCTGACTTAACGGAGCTAGCTTTCTGAAAGACAAGCTATGCCATACTCTTGCTATTCCGTTTACCAACAATGACCTCCTCTCTCATCACTATGTTCCCATCCTATAAGGCTCGGATCAAACACTACTCTTCCACAAAATTTTCCCTAATCAGCCCAACAAAAATTTCTCTTTCTTATGAATTCTTACTTTACTTTGTATTACTCATCTGTTATTACCTCTTATTCTAGTAATTTGTGTACAAATTTTATTTCCCCCACTAGGTTTTAAACTCCTTGTGGGCAGAGACCATTCTACATACCCCACAGTGCCTTGCACGTGGTAGGCAAACAAGTACTTGAACGAGTGAATGAATGCATACACATAAGCATGCAAAGCCCAAAAAAATACCACCATATTCAAAATCATCAACACCTTTCTACCTGCAGATCCTTCAACATAGACAAAGTGGTAAAACATATCTTTGCTCTACCAATTGTGTAAGCAGGGCAGTGACAAATCAAAACCCTACTTACACCTCACCTTGTTTGTTGGACAGGGTCACTGTCCTCACCACAGTTCTGACATTCTCTTTCTCAGGACCTGGAATGGGTTGAGGTTGAAGTAAGTGAGCAGATGCTCCTGAAGGCCCTTCTGAAAAAAGCAAAAAACAAAAACAAAAACCATTTGTGGAAAACAATGAAACTATTTTTAAGATTGAAGACTTTAAGTATCTCACAGTAGATCTTCAATAATTCAGTAAGTCATTCCTGGGTCCCCAAAGTGACTGGTTTTATCTATAAAATCAGGTGTCTACAGAACCAAGAAAGCTATTTAGCAACATAGAGTAAAGGGCAAACAATGCTGGCTTTGGGATCAGAAGGTCTGAAACTGAGTTCTGTCCTATCTGTGTCACTAGCTGTGTTACCCCAAGCAATTCATTTAAACTTTCAGGACTACAGTTTTCTTATCTGCAAAATGAGAGGGTTGAACTAGGTAATCAGTAAGGTCCCTTTCAATGCTAAATCTACATGCCTATAAGCCTACTAAAAAGTGTTATTTTTGCTAGAATAAGACAATTTTTAAGTTAGTGTTTATTTTCCTAATCTATAACTCTAAATGTTGGCTGGTAGGACATATTGCTTACACAAAAGAACCAACAATGGACTAAGATTTGGAAGTTATGGGTTTTATTCCACAGCTGGCATCAACCTTTCCTATAACCATGGGCAAATTAATGCTCTTTCTGTACTATAAGATTCCCTACTCAGTCAAATTGATGGGGTGCTTGGGTGCGGACCCTAATTCTGGCAGCCTCTGCTTGGGTATCTGTGCCTGAACCCCAATTCCAAAATCACATCCAGTTCTAAAATCACATCTCTCCCTAGCCTCAAAATACTGTCTCTCTAGCTCAAGGGTGGCATGCCCCAGCATTGCATTTATCTCTACTCCTTTCACAGTAGGCAGCCCTGCGTACTGATAACTGGCTGTGCACTGGGTCATGACAATATTCACTACTTACTGACTTTACTGATATGTATCCTAGACAGTCAAATGTATACTCTCTTACATTTATTTTGTCTAACAAGACATTTGATGAAAGCCACCTAGATATTTCCAGTCGGCCCTGACCGCTAGTTAACAGTGACGTTTCACAGTCAAAACCACTCCTCCCAGTAGCCCCCCTTGGGCTACTTCCCAGTAAACTCTGGGTAATATGCCTGCAGTAGATACAAAAAGTGCATGTTCCTTTAAGAATTGACCACCCCTTAACCACTCCCTAATTCCACTCCAAAACACTTAATTGACATGTTTCACCCCCAAATCTCATATTTAAATTTTCCCTGCACCCCTGTAAGGTTGCAGGTTCCCTAAGAACTCTTGCCCACTGCAAAGCATAACAACAAATCTTTGCCACCTTGACTTAAAGAATGCTTGAGACTGTGAATTCATTCCGGACAGCCCCTACTCAGTACTCAGGTCCTTGAGGGGGTACTCCCCCTCAACCGGGAACTCCAGTCCTGGGAACTTTAGTTTTGGGATTCCTGAATCCCTGGTTTTTTCACCCTCAACATTTTTGGCGCCCAACGTAGTGGAACAGTCTGAGGTCTCAAGCCTTCTCTGAGTCAAGGAAAGTCTCCCCCTCCCTTGCCCTGTAGACGGGTTTCTCCCCTCAAGTACCCTGGACACTGCTTGCAGGGACGGTTGGTTGAGTTTGGCTTGGGTTTGGCCTTCAACAGGCCTTGGCATAATTCCTCCTGAGGGACATCTTGTTATGGGGAACACATTGCCTCTCTTGCTCCCCTTTCAGGACACTGATTGTGATGAGCTATGGCTGCAGGTGCTATTGGTACCCCCCCCCTTTTTTAATTTTTAAGGCTTACAGGTAATAAGCATGGTACCTGGCCCCAGTACATGCCAGAGGGCCAAGCAAAGGTCTAATTTGTGCAGAGGATTTCTCATAACCCTCTCTGAGCTTTTGGATTCTTCCTTTTGTTTTCTGTCTGTGACTGTTCTGTGTTCATGTTTTTGTGTGAAGTGTAATCTGACTCTTCTTGGAATACAGGTCTTTCTTTCCCCCTCTCCCCTCCCTCTCTGTAACAGCATTGGAGGGCAGGAGAGAAAGAGAGAAAAATATTTTGTTGTTTAGGTTATGTGACAGAAAAGGCAAGTTGAAGAGGGTAAGGGAAGTGTCAGGTCAGAACTAGAAAGAAATAAGGAATGTTTCCCACCTGACTATTCCTGAGTTTAGCTATGAGGAGAAATATACTGCATGATTGAAGAACTGTAACTATATCTGAATTTAAACAAAGTCAAAGATGTTTTATCCTGTCATATTTGGTAGGTCACATGTCCCTGCTTTTATCCTTCTATAGCAAATTTCTGTGATCAGAGCAAGTAGTCAGTATAAGATATAAGCTCTTTTGTGCTATCTTACTGGACAATTTAATATTATTCTTTTTATCTAGAAGTAGAACATGTGCAGAAATTTATGCAAACTGCTTAAGACTCCCCTTAAGATGTTCTCTTGGTTTAAAAGGATTCTAAAAGCAGCAGTATTTTTCCTGTGATCAGCCTCTTACTGCTACCAATGTGAGATTCCATTACAACACCTTTTGACTAAGAAACTTTGTGATATCTAGGAATTCTGCAATAACTAGAAATGTTGTTATAATACTTTGGGAATTTATGTTACTTAAGGACATTTTACACCAACTTAGTTATAATGAATCTCAATTTTAAAGGTTTATTTTTTGCTTTAAGGTGAAAAAGAAAAGTACCACTTTAAAAGTTTTCAAGCAATTTTCTTCTACACTGAAAAAAGACACTAATAAAAGTCAGAGTGTTACTGTAAAACTGATACACTATAGAAATAGTAAGAAGACCAAAGTCTAAAGCCACTGCAATTTAATCTGCCTTTACTTGCTTGGCAAACATTATAAAAATTACAGATAACCTCAATTTTTCTTTGCTACCATACTGATTCCTACGTAGTTGAGTCTTACTTCTTCCTCATCTTCATGTGTGTCAAATAAACTTTTCAGACCTGAATTCTGAATATAAACCCATAAAGTTGATCATCATATGGAATGTACTTGTAAAAAGTGACAAGAAAGTGATTGTTTATAAATAAACTTGGTATTTTATTTGTTTTCTTTTTTTTTTTTTATTTTGAGGGGGCAGGGCAATTGGGGTTAAGTGACTTGCCCAAGATCACACAGCTAATAAGTGTGTCAAGTATCTGAGGCCGGATTTGAACTCAGGTCCTCCTGACTCCAGGGCCAGTGCTTTATTCACTACACCACCTAGCTGCCCCAAACTTGGTATTTTAAAATTTAGTAGAGTTTGAATCTTGACTCAGAGATTTCCTATCTGTGTGACCCTGGGCAAGTCATTTAACCTATCGGCCTCAATTTCTTCATCTGTAAATAGGGATAATAAGAGCCCCTATTTCCCAGAGTTGTCATGAGAATAAAATGTGTAAAGTACTCTGCAAACCTTAAAGCTCTATATAAATATTAGCCATTATTAATGTTATGATAGTGATGATGATGATTATGGTTCAGGATATTAACCAACCAAATCAAGACAATTATAGAAAAAAAAAACTTTATCATCAACCTGAGGAATGACAACTCTAGTACAAAGCAAGATTTTCCAATTTTTATGGTTTTTCATTTTCCCTTTCTTTGAACTCCTGTTGTTAAATGATGAACAGGCTTTCCCTTTAAGCTTAGTTCCCATTATACAGGGATGAATATAAAGCCAAATTAAAGGTATAAGGCAATCCTTAGCTTTAAAACAAAAATGACCCTTCCAGAAAAAAAAAAGCCACAAAAACAACTCATTCATTTTAGTTCTTATGTTCAGAAAAATTATTATTCTCCAACATCAACAACTTTCTGTCAAAAAATTCTCACAAACTTTACCTCCTTGCTTTTTAGATTTTTCCTTCATTTTCTTTGACTTGATTTCTTCAAGAGTTTTTATTCCAAAATTCAAACTATCACCTACGAAGCCAAAAGAGGATTTATGAGGAAATGAAACAGTAAAGAGGCAGGGTCTACTGTCTAGGACATTTTGGCCAGGGCCTTTTCCTCCCTAAGCCAATAACATATGCTAATAGGAACTTTATAAAAAATGGTCAGGAATTAGTGAATATTTCTGTAAGACTTATGGTTAAGAGCAAAAGTTCATAAGCAGAGGTCCAAGGATGTGATTTTAAAATATTTTGATAACTATTTTAATACAATTGTTTTTCTTAATAGTCCTATATATTTTATTTTATGCACTTTAAAACATTATTTTGACAAAAGATCCACAAAACAAAAAAGATTACAAACCTCTGGGATAAAGGATCAGCCGTTACAACCTACTCTTACCTTGCTTTAAGCTGACCCCGGGTTTCCGGGCACCAGTTATACGTAATCCATTATGAACTTCAGGAGCTGGTTGCAGAATAGGTGTTTTAGTTTCATCTCCTTCTTCAGAAAACTGATCTGGAGAACAAAGTCAAACAAAATTTAAAATGATGAAGACTTACAGTTTCTTTCCTGGTTCTACCTCTGATTCACTGAGTGATTTTTTTGTTGAATTCCCATATCTGAATCTCCAAAATAAAGTTGATATTTACCATCGTCATCTTCATCATCATCTGCAGCATTGATTACAACTGGAGGATGTGTGGGACTGGGAACGTTTTCTGAACTTTCCACTTTCATTACACCCCGAAGCTGGGGGGAAGGGTTGGAGGGGACAGACAGTTTATTCTGCTGCAATGAGAGCTGACTAGCTTTCACCTCTTCATCTGGTGACTCAGGCACAATGGGTAAAATAGCTAAAAGTGTAAAGGCAGCATTAAGTCAACAACAATTGAAAAATAGAACTCCAAATTACTTTGTCTACACATACTAGGTTCAGCAGTTTTCATAACACTTTCTTATGTCCTTTTTAGTCTCTAGTTAGAATATATGCTCTTGAGGTGAATTAACTGTCTTCTATTTTGCAATTCCCCAAACTCCATAAGAGGAATTACAAATATGAAATGTATTCAACATATAAAAGTCTCAATAATTGTATTTACTAATTCTTAATAATTTTATGAATTCTAAAAATCATAACTTTTGTTAATCAAGGCAGCAGTAAGAAAAAATATTGTAGATAACACCTCAAAATCTATATTACATTAACTACTAAGGAACAGATTCTTATTTACTTAATTTTTATGACATAGATGTTGTAAAGTTCAAGTCAAATCAACAAATGTTTAATAAGTGCTTACTAATCAGTAGAACACAGTGCTAAATACTGGGACAAATATATAACTTAGATAACACATAATCCCAGTTTTTAGGGAGCTTATACTCTAGTTGGGAAGTAACTCACACAAATAATTATTTAAAAATACAGTAGTACATAAATGAGGAAGCAAACAAACGAAAGTGTTGTGTCAAGTTGGGAGATAAGAGAAAAGTAACACTGGGGAAAATTAGGGATTTTAAAATTCATGGATGACAGTATCTGATTGAATTTTTAAAGGTCAGATGGATGGAAAGGAAGGGCACTATAAGAACAGGAAACACCACAAGCAAAGGCTTGAAGATAGTAAATCATAGGACCTATACAGATATAGTGAACAGTCCAGTTCTGGTTAGAGTATCATACACATAGAAGGAGTAGTAGTATGAGATAAGGGGAAATATGGGGTTGTGCCAGACCATGGAAAGTCTTGAAAATCAAGTTAAGGACTTTGACCTTTATTTGATAGGCAATAGAGGGCGATGAAAGTGATCTAAGGAGGGAAATGACATGACCAGACAAATGTATGAAGAAGATAAATCTGACTGTGAGACAAAAGAAAGAGACAGTGGAAATAGGGTCTACTAGGAGTCCAGGTGGGTGGCAATAAAGGCTTATATTAGAGTAGCAGCAGTACAAATAAAGAAGGGGAACGAATCTTCCCTCAGACTTCTTAAATCTGATGACCAATTGTTAGTTGACTGATTCTGGTAGCATCATTTGTCAGGAAGCATTTGTTAAACACCTACTGTGTGCCAAGTACTATGCTAGGAGAGACAATATGTACGCACAGAATAGCATATGGAACGTATACAAAATAAATGCAAGATGATTTGGGGGAGGAAGCAGTAAGCAGCTAGGGAGATCAGAAAAGGCCCCATGTAGGAGGTGGCATTTGAGCTGACCTTTGAAGGAAAGCTCTACTAGGGATTAGGAAAGTTAAATACAGGGAGTATTTTAATCACGGCTGCAGAATGAAGATGAGGCTTCAGAACAGAAAGACAGATATTGGAATGAAAAAGCTAGTTAGTGATTAAGAAAACAATTTGGATTTGGGGATATAGTTTAAAATGAAGAAATGATAAATGCTTAGCCATAAATGGCTATGTAAGGGCTGATAAAAATATTTTTGCTTGGGAGTTTTCTAAATCTTACCAAAAAGATTTTAAATGGAAAAGAGAGAAGGGAGAAAACTGCCTACATATATCTGCTGAATCACAAGGAGTAGGAGCTCCAATATAGGAAAAATTGCAGTAGAAACACCCAGAAGTTCATGGGAGAAAAAAATTCAAAATCCAGTAAGGTAGACAGCAAAGTAAACAACAAAACAAAAAAGTTCGAGGTCTCAGATCCTAAACAAAATATGGGCAACAGAGTAAACTAAAGCAGGGAAACAAGAAACTTCAAAGGTATCACCAAGATATGGTGGGACAAGGTCTATAACTGGAATATGAATATGGAAGGTTAAAACTTATTTAAAGGGAATAAAAGAGAAAAAAGTAGAAACAAAATTGCATTTGTAGATTGCGAAGTTATATCTAACAAAAAGAAATGCTCCATACACACCAAAGCACTTTTTGAAGTTGTAAAGAACTGCAAACAAAAATGCCCATCAAATGGAGAATGGCTAAACAAACTGTGGTGAACAAATATAAAGGCATATTACTGCGCTATAAGAAATGAGGATCATGATGAATCTGCTGCAGACAAGCAAGGAAAGACTTATGTGAACTGATGCAAAGTGAAATAAGCAGAGTTAGAAGAACAATCTATACAATGATTATAACAATGTAAATGGAAAGAACAATCACAAAGCAATCACAACTGAATATTTTTAAATTATAAAAACCAAGCCCAGCCCCAAGGGATAAAAAGATATTCTATACCCTTCTTCTGCAGAGGGGGATATCAATGGGTGTGGCGCATTGTACATAGTATCAGCTTTTTTTTTTCCCCAATAGGATAACTGGTTTTGTTGAATTTATTTTCTTTTTTAAAAGAATTCTTTTGATCTGTAAGGGATGTCTTTGAGGACAGGAAGGGTAGAAGAAGGATACAGGAGAAATTGTAGGTGATCACAAAACAAAAATTATCTGTAAGATTCATTTCTTCAGAAAAGATATATTCATTTGAGAAAATCCAGAAACTAGATAAGGAAGTAAGAGTGAAAGTATTTGTGAGTGAAAGTATTCTCCATCAATGGATGGAGAAGCAGAAATGATATTGGCATTGGTGTACTTCAGATCTCCTAGAAAGAAAGAGCAAAGAGATGGGGAGTTCAGATACAAAGTATGAGGAGTGACTTCAATTATCTTGACATCTGCTAAAGTTCTTTCCACTCAAAGCAGCTGATAAATTTTGGCTTGCTTAATTATAGTACTATTTTTCAGAAGACTGATGGAAGAGGGGAGGAATGAAAGAAGTATAACTAGGATATGCAGGTGATATAAAAACAAATGGTATTAATAAAATTTTATTTAAAAAAAGGTCGAGGAAGCAACAAGAAGAATTGCTGTTCTGAACCTAATTCTCCCTTTTCCCCTTGTTAGAATGTAAGCTTTTTAAGGGAAGGGATTCCTTACTTTTGTCTTTATGTCCCCAGCACCTAGTATGGTGACTCACATATAATTGGTATTTAATAAGTGTTTATTGGCTTGGCTTGGATTTAGGTTGGAGCCGATAAATTCAAGCTTCTTTTGAAGGTCTTTGTGGATGTGACAAGAAATCAAGAATAGAAAACATTAGAGTGACTAAAGAAGTGTGAAATTATTTAAAATAAGTACAGAACTTACTTTTGCTTGGAGGTAGGAAAAGGCCTTCAACATAGCGTCCCCTGTTGTGATGAAATGCACAATTTAATTTTTGACATCCCATTGGCTGGTTTTCCCAGTAACATGGAATCTCACTCCGCTTTTTCTGTAGAGAAAAAAAGATCAGGAGATAAATCAAAATATGAAACAGAATTATCTTATCTTGAAAAGACGATCAAGAATTAAGAAATAGCCTCTACCTGAAGACCTCCAAGGAAGGGGAACCTTTTAAGGCACTTAATTCCACTCTCGGGAAACTCTAATTGTTCATTTTTCCTGATACACAGCCTAAAATGGTCTTTGCATAACTTTCACCAATCTCTCCTAGTTCTTTCTCCAGAGGCCAAACAGAATGAAGCTAATCCCTCCTCCACACTTTTCTTCAAATACTTGAAGCCAGCAAACACGTTTTCTCCTTTCTAGGCCAAACATCCCTACTTCTTTCAAATGATCCTCGCACAACATGGAGGTAGGGGCCTTAACCATTCTAGTTACCATCCTTGAACTTTCTCCAGCTTATCAATGTCTTTCTTAAACTGTGGTGCCTAGAACTGAACACAATAGTCCAGATGAACTCTGACAAGAAGAGTGTACAGGGGGACTCTCATCACCCTATTTTTGGAAGCTGTGCCTTTCTTGATGCAGCTCAAGGTCACATTAACATTTTTTTAAATGCCACACTGACTGCTGACTTTATTTGCCTTGCAATCTACTAAAATGTGTTGGTAAGCAAAATGGGCTCTTAGCACTTAGTTCAACAAGTGCCCTTGAAAAGTTTGGTTTGTTTCCTTTGAGTAAGTCAGTGTATTTCATTGAGCCTTACTAGGTGCTAAGCCCCAGGCCCAAACCCCTATTAGGTATAAAACTTATGTGGGTGTGGATTGGTAACTAAGGTGGGGCCCAAGGTGGGGCTAACTCAGGGGACAGCCTAGTTTACAAATGAGTTTGAGTGAGTTAACCTTGCTTTCCTTATTAAAGCAGATCAAAAGAACCTGTGCTTTTGCAGCGTGTTGGCAGCTTTCTGGGTGCTGGTTGTAGGTGGATATTACACCCCCACAGAAGCTGCTAGCTGGATTGTTGAAACATAAAAACACCACATTTTTTCAGAACTGCTATCTAATAATTCTCCATCTTATTATTTGTGAAGTTGATTTTTTTTATACAAGTGTATAAATTTACATTTATGTTAGATTCAGCCCAATGCTCTAGCCTGACAAGATCTTTTTGGATCTTGACTCTATCATTCAGTGTGTTAGTTACCCCCTCCCAGCTTTGTGTCATCTGTAAATCTGATGAAATTATCCATATCTTTATCCAGTTATACACAGCAAAGGCACAAAACAAAGCAGACAGTCCTAGAGTACTCCTCTGGAGACTTCCTGCCATCAAGCCATTTACAACTACCCTGAGTTTGGCCATGTGACCAGTTCTGAATTCATCTGATCAGATTACTGTTTAATCCACAACATTCTCCGTATCTGCTCTTTCTGCTTACGAGTGAGGGAAGGCAGCATAATGTGTGTGAAGATAGCATTAGAATGGACAATGGCTGCACAAGCTGCAGTAGGTGAATGTGATGGCATACTACTGTATAAAAAGTGATGAAGGGGGATGGGGGGTGGTTTCAGAAGAACCTGGGAAGATATCTATGAACCAATACAAAGTGAAGAAAGCAGAACCAGGAGAACAAGTTACAAAATAACAAAAATGTTGTAAAGATAATCAACTCTGAAAGACTTAGGAACTCTGACCCATACAATGACCAAAACAATACATATTGATCCTCCTCCTGCCCCTCCCCCTCTTCTTCTCCTTCTCCCCCCTCCCTCCTTCTCTCTCTCATGCTGGACTATGTTTTGAATGACTATCCTTATCTGTAATGGTTTTATTTTTCTTGCTTTCTCAATGGGTGGAGGAGGGAGAAAAGGGAAGAGAGAATTTAGAACCTAAAACAAAATTAATTTTAAAAACTAGTGCTGGATTTGAAATCAAAGGAGTGGGATTCAAATTCCAGTTCTGCCATTTGTGAGCTATATGACCCTGGGCAAGCCACCTTAACTTCTTAGTGTACTGAGCATGTCCCTAAAATTATAAGTTGCAGAACTGTTATTCTGCATCGATAAAGGAAGATTCTTCACTGGGCTTCCCCACAGTGATACAATCACAGGTCTAGACAAAACAAATAAAAACAAACAGCCCAAGATCTAAGTTTTTAGGAAATTATAGCAGTAGAAATTTTAAAAGATCATTATCAGTAATAGTAATATGTAAAATGTTAAAGGGGGAAAGAAAATAATGAAATGCTGTTAATTTTATGAAGAACCACCTCAGATGAATTAAAAAGAGTATAGTGTATAGAATGTTTCAGTGTTTAATAAAGCTTCCCCCCCCCAAAAAAACCACACACACAAAAAGATCGGATGTTTTTACCTGCAAAGACCTGTAAAGACAATGAACAATTATTCTTTTGAAATTCCCAAATGGGTATTATAATCATTGCTCTTTTATAGATGATGACAATAGCAATTATTTAATTGCCTCTTGCTTCAAGGCCACAGAAATTCAGTGAATCAATTCAAGATCTGATGTTAATTTTGCTTGTTCTTGAGGCTTTTGGTTTAGGAGACTTTACTGCCTCTCTCTTGGGAGCAAACTTTCACAACACAGGTTGACCTACTATAGTGAATCCTGCTCTGTGTTCCACAATCATGTGACATTTAACCTGTTCCACCTGGTAGATAAGTACAGAAAGTATTCCCTGCTCATAAAAAGGTATGCCATCTTGTCCTACTCCCTCTCCTAATCATCAAACTACACACAGCAATTAAAATTTTCAATTGTCCGACCACCCAGTGTTTCTGGTCTTAGGTTACTGATTATCAAATGTCACTAAATTTAGACTGACCACTTACATCAATTTCCATGTGTCGGAACCTGCAGACCTGACGAAAACAGCGCCCTTCTTGCCACAGTGTACAAACAGTTTCATTTCCTAGGGCAGCTTCACAGTGCCGGAATGGGCAGCTATCTCCCTGAAATGAATGGGAAAGAAGAAAGAAAATAATCATGACCTAAAAACTCACATACATCTATAAATGTAAAACTCTGCTGCTCAGTGATAAGTACTTAGTAGGGAAAAGAGATAAATCAAGATCAAAAAAAAAAAAAATTCAAAGAAAATAGGACTAATCTAAGGGAAACAGGTTCTACTTTGCAAAGATTTCTTACAGGTATTTCTTACAGTTATTACTATTTATTTCATCTGAGGCCAGAACATGTTAGTATAGATTCAGAGACAAAGAAAATACAAGTAGTACGATTGGTAAAACCTGAAAAATATATAAACAGTAGCTTAATTTCAATCTGTCCTACATATTCTGAGTTCTACAAGTAAAGCTAATTCTACATATAAAATATCAAGATGCTAGACCAGGAGGTTGGCTCAGTCACGTGTTCTATAACACAGGCAGTACACATTGTTAATACTCTGAAATCAAGTACCATTTTGGTACAATTGGCTGCCTGTATGTATTTATAACCAACAAAATTGCCAGGGCTTTGCTCAAAACAGAACTACACATCTGTTTGGGCATTCTAAGCATGATGTCACTGAAGGGACTCAGAAAAGTCTATGAAGACATAGATGTGTAAATTACAAGAAAGAGACAAGCAGTACATATCAAAATGAAGGAAAGAAAAAGCAGTGTGTGTGCGTGTGTGTATTTTCAGAGTTGTCAGCAGGAAATTTGGAAAAGGAAAGAATTAAAATACAAATCTTAATTTACGCAGTTATGGAAATGTAGCAATTACATATATATATAATAACATTTACATTACATAAAATCAAAGTCAATAGCCTACAGCCAGGGGTCTTAATCATTTTAGGGATGTTGAGGGGAAAAAACATGTATAGACTATGCAGAATGACAACTTTGTCATGTACCTTGAACTTTTTTTTGTTTGTTTGTTTTGGAGGGGAAAAGGGAAGGCAATTGGGGTTAAGTGACTTGCCCAAGGTCACACAGCTAGTAAGTGTGTCAAGTGTCTGAGGTCACATTTGAATTCAGGTCCTCCTGACTCCAGAGCCGGTGCTCTACTCGCTGCGCCACCTAGCTGGCCCTTGAACTTTTTTTGATTATAACCTTAAGCAACTTTAAAATAAAAGACAATGAATATTAACTATTTATACTCTAAATTCTCTTCCAAATGTTAATGTTTATGCACATATTTTTATATAATTGAAATCAGTGTATACATACTATTTTTAAACTTAATGTTATTTTATATCATATGCCGTTTAAAATCACCTTGGCAAAACATAAAAAATACAATTACAACTACAAGACTACCGGAAGAAGAAAAAGATTATAAAGAATGAACAAATTCCCCTACTGCACACTATTCTTTCCTAGGAGAACACAAAAGACCAAATAAAACAGATAAGCAGTGAAACACAAACATTAAAATGATGAGTATTAAGAAAATCTCATCCAATGTAGGAAATCAATTATAGGAAAGAACTTTTTAAGTTTTACCTTGGTACATGTAGAATAGAAAAAAAAGTAGCAGTCTTCTCCTTGATTAGACATGCTGGCCAGATTTTCTGATCAAGTGCTGGGGCTTGAAAACAAGCCACTACTTCTCTAGAAGAGAACCAGGTTCCAATTCTTTCTCAAATGGTCTCAATCTTCCACAGGCAGTTCAACCACTGAAATCTTCTTTAAAATGTTACCTGAGATAGAAGGGAATATAAATCAAAGTATATGAGGTACAACTTTTAACCCTAAAAGATTTGGATCATTTGAGATAACAGCGCAAAATCTGTGTGGGTATCTTATCCCTCCACTAGACAATGATCTAAAGAACAGGAATGGCACCATACTTTGTATCTCCTTTAGTGCCTAGCACAATGCTTTGGGCATACCAGGGTTTCTATAAATGTTTGTTACATTATTTCTCTACTTGTATTGGACCAATGATTTCATTAGCACAGGGAACTCCCTCTACTGATTGGCACCTTCAGGCAATCTATAGTCTTATGAGTCTCCTGTGCTAGTGTGAAGTTAAAATGATTTGCCCAGTCACAAAGTCATTATCTTTTAGGGTTGGGACTTGAAGCCAGGTTTTCCTGACTCTGAGGTTTGCTTTCTATCCAGTAAACTAAACTACACTGCTTCTCTAATCCATATATCTTGTTTTATAAACATACTTTCATGTAATTTCTGTATGGATATTGTATACAATATACAAGTATATTCTATACTCGTGATACTTCACTTAAGACTACAAAATCCTTGCAGATAATAACCTTCATTTTTCTCTTTTATATTTCCTACGGGATCTAGTACATTCCTCAGAAGAGTGTGGATGTTCAATAAATACTGCTAAACAGATGACCCAGATAATTTTTCTAATACTTAGATGATTTCTGTGCAATCTACATGCTAGAGTTGGCTAGGGAAGAAATAATCTAGATTTTTTTCACTTGAAAACTGCTACATTAAGATTCATAGGATTGTGGATCTAGAAGAGGCCTTGGAGATCATTTAAGTCCAATCCTTCATTTCATAGCTAAAGAAACCTGAGGCTTAGAGAGGTTGTGACTTTGATCACAAAGCTAGTAAGTAGAAGAGCTGAGATTCAAACTCAGATCACATAACTACACATATACCCTTTACAGTATATCACACTACCTTTAACATTACAACAGCATCTGATTTTTATTTCAAAAGCAAATGCACCTGATTTAGAAAGTACAAATTATTTTACTGGAATAAAGTTAAAATCATATGCCTCTGAACTTCCTTATACCTGGACATATATTTACCTAATAATGAAAATGGCAGCATTTACATCCAAATTCATTAGTGGGGGCAGGGGGAGAACATATTATAATCAAATATATTTTAAACTCAAATTGCCCTGGCTGTAAGCTAAAAGGCAGAATTCTTCTCATGGGGGCCTTCTAGAGACAAACCTCTAGCTTCTGAAAAAAAGCAAGTTATTTGTTTTCTTCCTGCTCTACAGACTGATGACATATACACACACTGCCAGGCTGAAAGCAGAGACTGCTTTGCACAGCCAAAACTCACTGTTTCTTGAGAAGGAAAATTAAAATAGCTGATGTTTATTTACATAATGCTTTAAGGTTTGCAAAATAATTTATATACGTTCTTAGTTATCGCCTGCTATAGCACACTTTCATTATCATAAGCTACTTTATTGTATATATTTGTACTTATTCACTTTATACATATGGTATATATGTTTTATGTGTATTTGTCTCTACCATTGGAGTGTAAGCTCCTTGAAGGAAAGATTTTTTTTTTTCTGTACTTGCATCCCCAGCAACTGGCACAGCATTGGACACAGAGTATGTGCTTAATCAATACTTGTGATTGATTACTTGACCTTCCCAATAATCCTGGGAGGCAGCTACTATAAGTGTTATTACCCCTACATTATAGATAAGAAAGCTGAGGTTTAAGAATCTCTTGTGCTCTACACAATTCTCTCACAACAAATAACTTTTCTATTTGAAACACAGAGACAGTGCAGCTGCGTACACACATGTACCTGTGCACGTGCGCACATACACATGGGAAGCATGATTTGGGGCATGTATGTAGATTGTGATGAACTACACATTAGAGTATTTTGTGTCATTAAAAAAAAATTTCCACAAGTACTAGAACTCTTCCCTTTCAGCACACATACACTTTTGGGACTCTAATTAAAAGCTAAAATATGTGCCCATACTAAGAGTTAGGAGGGTATTTGTTAAGTTTTTCATTCCAAAACCAGGTCCAGAAATTCAGTTACTTACATTTCATATATATTATAAAAACCACAGTGAATAAATCAAGGGCTTCTTCCCAGTAGCTATGGAAATGCTTTTGGTAAGGCTCACAAGCCCTCAGGAAATCCCTCTTCTACTTCACCCATGCTGAGTTCAGACTTGTTTCACTTTGTAGCAAGACAGCTACATTCTAACCACTCAAGCCCACCAAAAGGCAATTTATAGCTTATAAAGCATGGAATATTTATTTCATGCATTCCTCAGCTTCAATATTTAGTTAAGTGAAAGATAAAAATTTTAAGAAGCTTCACATTAACTAAAACATTCACAAAAATTCTCAAACTTGACCTATTCCATTTTTCTGGGGCTCCTCCTTTCTTTTATCCTTTTCTTTTGTCAAGCCTCACTTCAGGTACTTTAAGCCTCTTCTAATTCACCAGTTCTTCTCTCAAATTACATTGTATTTGCTTTTCTGTGTACATATTGTATCCCTCCTCCCTACGTGGTAAGAATGTAAGTGCTTTGAAGTCAAGGGCTATTGTATTTTTGTCTTTGTAACTCTCCTTGTCTGCAGTACTTAGCACATACTAGGGACTAAATAAACGGCTTGTTGAATTAACTGTGAAGGATGCAGACCTCGGAGAGGTGCTATCAGCAAATAGTTCACTAGTTCAATAGTTTTCGCTCACTTGTGAGAGGTATATACTTACATATTTCCACAGGGAAGCTTCTTTAGCCTTTATTTAAGCCATTAGTTAAAAATAAAGTTATAGTTCAGTGATGTTGCTAAGTAACAGACAGTAGTGCCTTCAATATTTAATAATGTAGCTGCTATACCAGAAAACTACTATTCTCCAAAAATATAAGCAGAAGAATCAAGACAATTCTGTGCAACTCTCTCAGTGAAAAACATCACTTTAAAAGAACAAAAATTAAACTGAAGTTCAAACCCAATTAGCCAATGAACTGTTTTTTTGAGCAGTCTAATTTCAGGACTAGAATAACTGTTTAAAAAACCAAGTACAAATCCATCTCTTGCAGGCTACTTATTATTTTTCTAAAAAGCATAAAATGCTTGACTTGTGCTTCTGAAAATTACGTAGATAACCGTAATATTCTAAATAATTACAGTTTAAATTATAGAAATATCTGTTCCTTAAAAGAAAAAAAGGCAAATGATACATCTCCATACTTACATTAGCTGGGTGACCTCAACAGGATCGTCTGTCTTCAATGAATTCCAATTTATTACTCCTGTAGGTCGAACCAACACTCAATCCATGAATTAATAATAAAGGGGCAGAAAGAATTTTCCTCCTCACATTGCCAAGGAAACACCTCTCAGCCACAATTCAAACACAGGCTGTGCTTTTTAAACATCTCCCAACTACTGGAAGAATAAGTCCATTCGAATAACCTCTCTCAGACTGGAGACAGCCAGGGTTAGTTATCTCTTCCAAAAAAAAAATAGTTCATTTAAAGATGAACTTGAAATTCAAAGGGCTACAAAAAAGATCCATCTTCCACAGCCGGACAATTTATTTTTTTTTAAAACAAAAAAAAATTGAATAATATCCAATTCTGGTCTTCAAGATTTCTTCACCTATTAAGAAAAAACAGAAACCTTCCCCCATCTTTATTATCTGTATACTGAAAATACATGTGTATGTAAAGGTACGCAAAGGTATGTGTGTATCTATGTATATCAGCATATACATATATACAAATTGGTTTATACACACAAACACATATACACAAATGTGCATAACCAAAGCATTTGAGTGATTTTTCATCTTTATAATATAGAATAAAAATCTTTAGATTTGACTGCATTTTAAAAAATAATGATAAAAACTCAGAATCAAGGTATCTTTTTAAAAAGGCTGAAATCTTGCACCAGCCCACAAATGTTGGTGAAATAATATCCTTACACATCTGAATGTGTATAGTATGGATGCATGTATAACATTAACATTTCCACATGATCTTTAACCAAAATAGATGGAAATGATCAGAGTAGTGACAACTGTATGGTACAGCAAACTATAGAAGGCAGAGGAGCAGAGAAGCCATCTTGAACACAGTCACAGAAAACATAGGGAGCTTAACATTTGGGGAAAGACAACATTTCCTTTAAATTAATATCAATTCTGCTAGCAAGGCATTAAGTATTATTAGTCATGCAAAAGTTTGCTTGAGCAGCTGTTTCAAATTTTTTAAGTTACAGACTACCAATAAGGAATTTAACTGCCTATCTATTCAGGTTAGTGAGGTGTTCAAACTCTCAATTTTGCAATGATGTTGACATGTTATAACAAAAAAGTTTAAATAAAAATACTATAGATTTTTAAACTAGATCCCACAACTTAAAAGGAATTTTGATTCTTATAAAAGCTGCACAATCTCTAGGCTAAATCTTGTCAAATTCTACCCAAGACAAGACAAAAATTAAATGTTACTTAGAATTTGAAAATAAAATGTGGACACCTTTTACTCACACTTAACACTAGTCAATTTTTCCAGGACTTTTTTGAGCAGGGAATATCCCCAAACCTAAAATGAAAAAGAAGGAAAAATCAGATCTTGTATTACTTAGAAACTTGTGTAAAAGTGGGCTTTAAGAAAAGTTTTGCTAAGAGAAAATCCCAAACCTTTCCCTTTTTAATGATTATATATCCAGTCCTACTTAAGAGGACTAAATTACATCTTAATGTAAAAACATGGTCTAAGTTCATTTTACAGATTAACACTCCAAAAAGCTGAGTGCTTATTCTTAGTCGAGATTAGAATGTCCAAAACAATTTTTTGACAGTTTCATGGGACATCCACTTAACTTCAAGATTTTGTTTTATTTTTAACAGACTAATGAAAGTCTGACAAAGCATTTTCTTTGGAAAAATGAAAACCATCTTAGCCAAAATTGTTTCTATGCGTTTTTCACTCCTATCTCCTGTACAAATCTTTTCATCAGGACTTTCCAAATTGTAAGAATATATTTTGCCACTTTTAGTACTATCTACCCCCTTTATCCAAAGGCATCTATGACAACATTTTAATTTCACTGGCCAGTTAACTTGAGTTTCCCCTTCCTATACAAATTCCCAAGGGATCAATTCAAAGTAAAAAGACTTCAATTATTCTAAATTGATCTCTTCACCAAATAACTGAGATACTTATATGCCTTTTAATAAAAAAAGAGGAGAGTTATTGAATTCACTCTAAATTATACCATCTATATATAATATTCCAGCTACAAGTAAATAAGGAATAATCATAATTAAAGTTTATTTTCAGGAAACTTCAATTGTTCAATATTTTCAAAATTTTGACCTATCCAGTTTGAGACAAGATGGGTGTTTATAAAGAGGCATTCAGATTGTAGACTACTGATGGGGCAGTTTACTGAATAGCAATGTGGTTTAAAGTTGGCCTTAAGTCTCATATTCTGCAAATATATCAGGGGGTCACTGATTACTATAATTTTGAACACTTTTCATTCCAGTATTCTTCAACTGCTGCTACTGCAGCAGCAGAGGTGATATAAGGCTTTTGCTTGTCTCTGAAATACTATCTGTTGCTGAGCTATCAGCGGGGCCTAAACAGGAGTGGGCTCCCTTTCTGGACAAGCTATAAACATATCAATTCCTACTACAGGTGATAAGGCCAGAAGCTTCTAAAGTGACTACATGGCAGTTCTCTGTTGAAATGTCCATATAATTACAAACTTCTTCCACAAGGATCTGCTTATGTTTCTAAATCATTATCCTGAGGAAGTCATCTAAATTTTCTTTAAAACAAGAAGCTAACAAAGTGGCTCAGATGCAAAGCTTGAACTGCAATAAGGCATTCAGTAGGATGTTAATTTCAAGTGTAATTTTATTTTGAAAAATACATTTTGGTACACCTTTTTTCCTTTATATCAGCAATGTTGCCACCACTCCCATGGCATTCTCCCTTATGACAAGGAAAAACAATTAAACAGAAACATCCAATTTGTCTGAACTACTGCAATAGCCTGCTGTTTGGGGTGCCTGCCTCAAGTCTTTTCCCAGTCCAGTCCATCTTTCGCTCTGCTGACAAGCTGATTTCCCTAAAGTACAAGTCTGACTTATGTCACCCCCCCCCACCCCCTTAATAAACTCCAATGGTTCCCTATCACCTCAAGCATCAGATATAAAATCCTCTGCTTGAATTTTAAAGCCCTGGCCCCCTCCTACCTCTCCAGTCTTCTTACACTTACTCCTCCTCCAAATACTCTAGGATCCAGTGGCATTGGCCTTCTTGCGCTTTGCTCAGTGAAGACACTACACATCTCCTCACTTTGGGTATTTTCACTGGCTATCCTCCATTACTGGAATTCCTTCCTTCCTCATTTCCTGTTTCTGGCTTCCCTCAAGTCCACCTTTACAAGAAGGCATTTCCCATTCTCCCTTATCTCAGTACTTTCCACCTGAGATTTGCCTCAACTTTACCCTGTATATATCATCGGTATGTAGTTGTTTGCACGTTGTTTCTTCCATTAGACTTTGAGCTCCTTGAGAGCTTTTTTGCCTTTCTTTCTATCCTTAGAATTTAGCACAGTGTCTGTCACATGGTGACTACTTAATAAATGTTTGTTGACCTGACTTGAGTACATTTGACAATGTATATAATATTCTGTCCTAATAATCTGCCACCCTTCTGCCATGAAAGAAGAGGGACATTTCATTACTTATCCTTCTGGACCTTCATTCCTTTTTCTATCACTCCGAATTTAACCTCCTTTAAGTGATCTTTTTAATTACACTGTTGTAGTTATTTCATATCTTGCTCTTTGTTCTGCTTATTTTCAGTTACAGTCTTATAGTTTTTTTTTTTTGAGGGGGGAAGGCAGGGCAACTGGGGTTAAGTGACTTGCCCAAGGTCACACATATGTCAAGTGTCTGAGGCCGAATTTGAACTCAGGTCCTCCTGACTCCAGGGCTGGTGCTCTACTCACTGCGCCACCTAGCTGCCCCTGTCTTGTAGTTATTTCATGATGTTCTTTGTTCTGCTTATTTGTTTCACTGTATTTCTCATCTTACAGAGCCTCAATATTCTGAATCCCTAACTTGGGAGGTAGAGCTCAAGTATGGACTGTTAGGTTTTGAAATATTAAATCTTATTTGCCTATAAATTTTTCCCAGCTGAGAAGATAGCTCAATTGGTCATCTTTCTGAGCCAGAAAAAAAGTTCACAGCACCTGGTCCTATGGAGAAGTCCTCACCTTCTAACACATTTCCAGCAGCATCATTACATTGGCAGTGGTTGAGAAGCTTAGACTTCAGGTAACCCTAAAGTGTAGTTTTCCGAGAGGGCTGACTGGTCAGTCCAGCTCATACTCTTTATGAAGCTCACCAGCTGTACTAGTGTCAAAGCAGAAATTCCAAATTCCAAATGTCTGGGGTTTTGTTTCAGGTATTAAGATACTGTGCTGCTTTTAATGAAGAAAGTCTCTTGGGGAAGGACATCAGACTCCATGATTGTTAAAGACATGCTAGAAGCTACAGGTGAGCTATCATATTTAACAAATGCCTTAAACAATTGAAATTTAACTGGAGAGGCATAACTTTTAATCCTTAATTTTCTTTTTACTGCAAGACTTATGAGCGACAGTTTCCATTCTGTCAATATTAAAGTAAAAAGATGCATATTCAAAGCACCCACTTCTGTTCAGACTGTTACACTTATTTTCAAGTGTAGTGGGAGTTGAGTACATGGAAGGTATAATCTTCCTCCCTAAGGCTACTTCCACTGGCCAGTACAACTTTATCAGAATTGCCTTAGGAGACCGAAAACTTTGTCTAGCAATACTGCTGAAGTGTGGATGTACCCAGGTGGATGTCTCCTTTTACACCTGTGGACACTTCTTTTAAAGCCACTACAAATCGTTCAACAGGTGTATCATGGGTTAATGCAGAAAACTTGCATCACAATGGGGGTTTTGTACCAAGCAGCAGGATTTGTTTGGCTATATGGCATGCAATTAAAGATGTTCTTCATCCTTCTTGGGAGCACTGGCACACAATATATCAGCAGTAGCTGTGGCATTTGAGATCCTCCAGATCTTTTGGGGAACCGACCAATTCTTTTTTTTCTTTTGGAGGGGGGAAGGCAGGGTAGCTGGGGTTAGGCGACTTGCTCAAGGTCACACAGCTATCATGTCAAGTGTCTGAGGCTGGATTTGAACTCAGGTCCTCCTGACTCCAGGGTCATCGCTGTACTCACTGAGCCACCTAACTGCCCCTGAATTGACCAGTTCTTGAAGAGGTTTTGCTTTCCTTTCTTGTGTTGTTGGGAAACAACTCTATCTCAATATTCATCTCTTTTGCGAAGTAGGAGAGCTCTTAACATGGAATCAGTGGATTTTTATTTTTAAATATTTTAAATATTAAATATTTTAAATATAAATATCATTCAATATAAATGGGTTCCTTTGTAATCTTACACATTTTACTTTGTGCATTTAAAAATATTCTGAGAAGGGGTCCTTACGGCTGACTAGGTTGCCAACCCAGTTGGTGCATGACACACAAAAAAAGTTAAGAATTCCTGCTTTTTTCACCTGTATTAATAAGGGTATTTGAAACATTCCAGAATCCCAGCATCACTAAAAATGCTGTGCATGCTGCCAGGAGAAACTGAAGATATCAGCACACCAAAAGTATATTCCCTGTTTCCAAAGATTATATAGGAATCTTGTAACTGGTTTATTATTGTAGTAATACAGTTGTTCCTCCCCACTTGAATCATCTTTTCTTTCACTTCAAGTTCCCTTTGGCTATATAGTTCTACTTGGGTGAGAAAATTGACAACAGAAAGAAAACATCTCCCAGCTGTCTTAAAAAATTATAAAGATGGGAGGTCATAGTACCACATAGTCCAGTTCCCTCATTTTGGAAATCAAGAAACTGAGACCCAGAAACTGAAGGTCATTTAGGGTTAGTGGCAGAGTCAGCTAGAACCCAGGCTTCTTGACTATGGGTCCAGTGTTCTTTCCATACTACCAGATAACAGGCTTTTGATGCTTTCAGATTCTTAACTCAAAGATTATGAAATCTATTTCCTGGGTATTCCATTTTTAAAGTAACGAAACTGCCATTTTATTTAGTATCCAAGTTGCCAATAAGACCCCCAAGAGCCCAATTCTCAGGACAGATCTGACTCCACATACCAGTCAATACAGCAAATGCTTGTTTCCCTGCCCCCCCCTTTTAAACTAAAAATCTTTGTTTGATTGGAAGAGGGAAGGGGGGGGCGGGTTACCTAAACAACGCAGCTGAGAGCAAGATGTTACATGTTTTCAAGAGTTATCCTGCAGATGTAAAGTTGCTATTTGTATCAAGATTTAACCCAATTCCAGTCCTTACCCTCCTTTGGGGAGTGGAGATACTTTACAATCTGCAAACAAGTAACTCCTCACACCTCAAGCCCAGGAAAGTTAATTCACTTTTGTTTCCCTTCGGTCAGAGCCGAACCGCACAGACTGGGCTCGCGGCGAGCCTTTCTTTGCATCGCCCGGCCACCGGCGGTTAATGGACGCAGACAGACCGCCCCGATGAAGCCTGGCTAGGGCTGGTTCGGCGGGTCGTCGTCCGGGCGCAGCAGTTACGGCGGGTGGAAGCGGGCGCTGGGCGGCGGACGTCGCGCCGCTCTCCCGGGGAGCCGCCGCACAGGGGCTGCCTCCCTTCCCCGACGCGAGGACGAGGGATCGGGGCGCCCCGAGCCACCGGCGAACGGGCCCTCCCACGTCATCATCTAGTCCAGCCTCTTTTTCTTCTTCTTTTTTTATTTTAAACAGAGGAGGGAAACTGGAGGCGAAACGAAGCCCACAGCCTGGCCCGAGTCGGGATTCGAACGCAGGGGCCTCCGGCTCGTCCATGAGCCGCGGGGACCTGGGCCCCGATTTCGGGGAGTTTCTCCGGCGGACCCAAGGGCTCGGCCGCGGAAGCGAGGTGGGCTGAGGAGGCATCGTCACCCGGCCCCAGGCCCGAGACAGGAGCTGGAGCCGGGCCGCGCGGGCAGGCGGCCGGCCAGGGGGAGGAGTTCGGGCTCGGCTCGGCCGTGACGCGGGGGGCGGCCGCGGTGGGGGCGGGGAGGGGGCCCCCGCCGGGCTGTGACAGGAGCGGGGTGGGCGGGGGAGGGGTGCCGGGGCGTCTGCCGGGACGGGTCGTTACGGCGGTGCCGACCAGAGGCCCGCCCGGGGCTTCCTAGGCCGCCCTCCCCAGGGCTCCCCCACACCCCCGAACCCTGACCCGCTCCGGGGTCGGGGAGACGGTCTAGTTACCTGAAAGCGTAACTTGACCGGGCCAGAGTCACTCTTCACCGCTTCCGCCGCGGCCTCGACTCTTTCCCTCATCCGCTGCCAGGGTCTGTCCCCGCCGCTGCCGCCACTGCTTTTCGTTCCTCGGGCAGCAGCCACGGACCCTCCGGGCTGCCAGCCTCAAAGATGGCGCCTGGCCGACTGGCCCAGCTCCGAGGCCCGGCCAGCAACCAAGATGGCTCCTGTCCACGCCCCGTGCCAGCACTGCGCTCGTGACGCACGGAATTCTGGGAGCTGTAGTTTCCTTGGGCAAGTTTCAAGATGGTTTCCTACAGGTCTTGGTGGCGAGGGCAGGGAGGGATTTGAGGAGGGGAAGTGAAACTGGCTTCTCACTTAAGACTGGATTTAGTACCTGCCCTACCCTCGTTTTTTCTGCTGTTACCTTTAATTATCACCCACTTTTGAGCCCAGAAAAACAGCACAAGTATTCGAATTCACACTATTCGAAGTTATAAGCTATGGGTACTTCGTTCCAGCCCAATCGAATTATGCTGTGCAGGTTCGAATAATGCGACCACTTAAAGAGAATTTCTCATCAGTACTATTTGGGACCTAGCTGTATACCCAAAGATTTCCACAATGTAAACGGAAAGACTGTCCGCAAAACAATCACAAGTGAATGTTGCAAAATTACACAACAAAACAAAAATATAAGAGGACACCCCCACCCCACACCTTTGTGTAGGCAGGAAGTCTACCGTGGTTAGCTGTGCACTTCACATATTTTAAGACTTATTCCACATGTTCATGAGTTTTGCTGATTTTTTTTCTTCTGTTTTCCCCCTTTCAAATAAATATTTGATATATGGGAAGACTTTGTGGGAAGAGGAAGAGAAATTTTGGGTGATATAAAAAATGATATCAATAAAAATTAATTTTCAAAAACGGCTTGGAGTATTGTGAAAACCTTCTAAGTCTTTTCATCTCAGATGGAATTGTGGAGATACTGCTGGATTTGCAGTCAGGAAACCCTGTGTTTAAATCCAGCCTTTGCACATACTGTGAACTTTGTTTCTTTTTTTTTTTTTTTGGACGGGAGAGGGGAAGGCAATTGGGGTTAAGTGACTTGTCCCAGGTCACACAGCTAGTAAGTGTGTCAAGTGTCTGAGGGCAGCTTTGAACTCAGGTCCTCCTGACTCTAGGGCAGGTGCTCTCCTCACTGTACCACCTAGCTGCCCCAATTGTGAACTTCTTTGAGACTTACTGCTGTCATCTGAAAATGGGGATAATAACTCATCTCCTGAAGCTCAAATGCCTTTAATATATGTGGTAGAAGGGGACTGGTCAGAAAAGCAATTGATTGCTAACAGTTAATATAATTACATAAAGTAAGGACATATAATGGAGACAATGGTAATAGTTAATACCAAATTACCAAATACCATTAGCTTATACCAAAGTTTTAAGGTGTTAAAATTTTAGACACTTTTTTTTTTAAGATTTACATTTGTTGTTATGCCTTTTACAAAGTTTAAAGAAGCCTTGAATCAAGCTTCAAGAATTTAGAAGAACACCTTACCATTAACTGCCAAGACGACTGGCTTGTTTGCCAATTTTGAATCCAAGGAGTATGGCCCCTGGAAGTCTACAGGACAGCCCAGCTCTAAGGAGGGAAATGAGCTTTGCCTTTCAACTTGCACCTCTACCAGAGGGTGAAGGAGAAGGAATTTATTTATTTCTCTTGTTCTCCACCGCCCCCCCCCCCCCCAATCCCACCAACCTCCATCAATGCTGAATCAAGACAACTTGCCCAGTAAGTGGAGACAGCTCTGAGGAGTTTATTTTTACACTACTCTACTCCCTCCCTTCAAAACATCCTCAGATACTTTCTAGTCATGTTATTCCTCTTCGTGTAACTCTTCAGTGGTTTCCTGTTGCAACCAAATGCATTTCAAATTTGGCCAAATTCTCACAGCCCTTCTCAATCTGTTTTCTACCTTTTCAATTGACCAGCAAACCTTTATTCTGTCCCTAAGAGAGTAAGCCTATTAATTAATAGGCAGAGAGTCAACTACCCCAAGGAGGAAAGTGGTATAGTTAAGAGAGGGGCTTTGATCAGTCTGCTGTCAGCCTAGGAATGAAAGTAACCGGTAACTAACTCAAAGCTCAAAGGTGGAAATTTGTGAATAAATACATGTAAGAAAATAGTCATAATTTAGGAGCAATGGGTCGGAATCCTGTGGGGGGGGGGAGAGAGCAGTCAGCCCAGGCGAGGGTTGGAAAAATAACGTTTTAAATTGTGACAATTTGTTTCATATAGAGAATTAACTTCCAGCAACTTTATTACTTGGCAACATTGAGTCAAACTACCCTTCCCCTGCTGGCCTGATCTGCTGAAAGCAGCTAAGGGCTTGGACAAAAAACTACATGGAATACTCTCTCTTTCCATTTCCACCTTTTAAAATCCTATCCATGCTCTTAAGACCCAACTCAAATACTACCTCCTTCATACTTATGCCTGACATATATGTGTGGTTTAGAGTTTGTGAAGCACTTTACCTAGGTTTCCTCATTTGAACCTCCCAACAATCCTGTAAGGTAGGTTTTACAGGTATTCAGAATGGTAATTAGGAATTTTTAAACCTGGGGCAAATACCACAAACTACTTCTATGGCAATCAGCAGGAAAGGCAAGACAGAAGTGTGGGGTAGGGGGTGGGGGGTAGAGGAGGAAGGAAAGGAGGAAGGGAAGTATGAACACCACTGCATACTCTGGAAGAAGAACATAGCGGGGGGGCTTATGCTGCACAGGTTGACTTGAGAACAAAAATGCTGAGAGTGGACTTTGCCAGCCCAAGGAATGGTAGCAACTGGGGCACCTTTGAGAGAGTTCCACCAAAAGTACATAGCAGAAGCTGTGGGTAACCCCAAATTCAAGAATTTCTAAAATTGAGGGCTTTTAGAGGGAGATTTCTTCCATGATATACTTATTGGGGAAAAGAGAGGCCAATGTAAGCCTTACCCAGGCAGCTAGGTAGTACCGTGATAGAGAGCTGACCCTGGAATCAGGAAGACCTGAATTCAAATTCAGCCTCAGATATGTGATAGTTTTCTGCCCCGAGGCAATTCTCTTAAGTGCTGTCTGACTCTACTGTTAAAATGGGGGTAGTAATAGCACCTACCTCCCAGAGCTGTCAAGAGAATTAAATGAAATACTATTTGTAAAGCACTTAGCACCATGCTTAGCACTTAAAAATGCTTGTTCCCTTGCTCTGCTCTACCTTCTTTCACCTGCAAGGTTCCAAGAGATTTTTTGCATTACATTTCTGTGAAGGATGCAGGTACCTCACTCTTGTGAAATCTGTTAACAGAAATGAGCTGAGGTAGGATGTAGGAATATAGAGGTACTATGACAAGGAGTAGGAAAAGACTTTATTAATTAACAAAACTTCTGCAACTGGGTCATTTCCGCCTGTGTTTGCTACTGAAAAACCAAATTATCACACCACCACTGAGACCTCTATTTCCTTACGTTGTTTAAAATCATTTAAAACCATCTAAAAGTTGGGTGCATGCTATTTTTAAGGAGCACAGAAAGGGGAAAAGGGAAATAGAACCACATAGGTTGGTAACTTTTCCATCAGGCTACGCTGGGTGGTAGGAAACCTAGAAGTAGAGAGGAGTGGTAATATCCACAAAAACCCAGAGAAGAGCAGCAAAAAGCATCCTCGGGCTCACAAGTGGGAAAATAGTCAGGTTATGGAGTACAATGGGACCAGACTATGGCCAGAGAAGGTATGGTTTCATCAGGAAACATCTCTTTCATTTTGGACTAACTCTATGTGACTCTCCACTATTCCTGTTCAGTCTCTGATGTAGTTATAAACTAAAGACCTTACTCATTAAGATATTCAAATAAAACGGCAACTTTAAAAATTGAAACAGAAGTCAGTAGAGCACTGGCCCTGGAGTCAGGAGGACCTGAGTTCAAATCCAGCCTCAGACACTTGACACATATACTAGCTGTGTGACCTCGGGCAAGTCACTTAACCCCAATTGCCCTGCCAAAAAGCAAAAAAAAAAAAAAAAAAAAAATTGAAGCACAAAGATTTTTCAAAAGTAGCCTCCAGTTTATGGGTATAAACTTATTAGCTAAGCTGTTTCAAATCCTGATTTTTAATTCCATGCATATAAGAATTTTTTTTTAAAAAAGCTTTATTTTAAGTTATATTGAATGATATTTAAATTTATATTTAAAATATTTAAATATTTAATATTTAAAATATTTAAAAATAAAAATCCACTGATTCCATGTTAAGAGCTCTCCTACTTCGCAAAAGAGATGAATATTGAGATAGAGTTGTTTCCCAACAACACAAGAAAGGAAAGCAAAACCTCTTCAAGAATTGGTCAATTCAGGGGCTGTTAGGTGGCTCAGTGAGTACAGCAATGACCCTGGAGTCAGCCAGGGCTGACTGTATCTATGCAATACTCCACACCCATAATCCTCTACCTCTGCAGAAGAGGGTAAGGAAGTACAGTACATTTTTTCCCTCAGCTCTTCTCCAGGACCCAGCTGAGGTTATTACTATCTATTACAGTATCTTTATAATTAGACACTATTCAGCCTTGCCTTTTGTTTTTGTTTTCTGCTGTTACTGTTGTTCTCCCCATTTACACTGTTGCAGTCATTGTATATATTGTTGTTCTACTCCACTCTACTCTGATACAAATTTCTGTGACACATTATTAACACAGCCCTTTCAAAGTCCCAGATGCTCTCCAAAATTTTTTTTTTCAAAATGCCTCTAGATCTTTACTGGTTTTAGTATTGGTTCTCACACTAAGCCATTTGAACAAATTCTAATTTTATTTTTAAATGAAGAATTATCCCCTTTCCCAGACCTTGAAGTTTGGTTGGTTGTGGGTTTTTTAGTTTTTATTTTTTTTTTGGCTTGTTTTTACCCTACTTGTATGAAACTACTTGGGGCTTTCAGTTTATTTTAGAAGCTAGAAAAATTTTTGGCTCGCATTCCTGCTGCTGGTGTCTGCAGGCTGAAAAAGGGTGAGATCTATGGTCTGTGTCCTCTTTTCCCCCAGAAATTAAGGGTAAAAAGAAAGAAAAGAAATTATTCCACAATTTCCTGGGTTTCTTTAACTCTTATTTTAAAAGTAAGCTTTGTTGATACCTTTCGCTTTTTATATCAGTCATTTCTGCATATCCTTCCCTCCTCCCAGAACTGCACCTTCACTTGTAACAAAGAAACAGCTAAGCAAAAACAACCAAAAAGAGTGGCACTTGATATTTGCAAAATTCTTCCGCCATAGACTTCCACCCCTTGTTAGCTCTTCTGACAAACCCCAAAATTCTTATATACATAGAATTCTCATGTTATTCTAATAGCTTTCTACATCAGTTATTGAATTTGATCCTCGTACCGTTTCTACAGTAGATAAAGCAAGAACTAATCTCACTTTATGGATGAGGAAACTAAGGCCTAGTTAGGTTAAATAACTTGCCAAAGGTGACACAAAAATGAAGAGTAAAGATGAGAGAGAGGAGAAAAGGAAGGAAAAAGGACAATGGAAAGAGAGAAAAAAATGGAAAAATAAAGAAAAGGGAAATCTTTACAATGTGTTTCCTCTCCTTTTTTCTTTTCTTCTTTTCCTCATCCTTCTCTAAATGTGCAAAGATAAACACAGTTTTCTATTTTCTTTCCTTCTTTAATTCAATTCAACAAGTATTTATTAGAGACCTACTATGAGGCATAGCCAAGATAGTGATGGAGCAGCAAGCTTTCTTTCTCCCCTGCAAAGAAAAACTCTTCCAAACACATCTAGAAAATGTACCAGGATGAATACTGATTGGGAAATACAAGAAAAAAATCACAGTGATTCATTTTTCCAGACCAGGTTGGCATAGAGAAACAGTCAAAGGCAGATGAGAGTCCAGCCATAGGCATGCCATGCAGAGCATTCCAATTCAGGGACATGCTGTGCAGTGGGAAAAGGTGGTGTCTCAGGTCCAGGAGAGAGGCCTAAACTTATGTAAGGTGCAGGAACATGTATCAAATCACATATCTGGAACTTACTCCTCTCTCTCAGGTCACAGATCCATCGAGGACCAAGAAAGGAACCTGACTCTAGGAGTGGCATTTCAGAGGGCCTGGGTCCTAGGCCATTTATGGAGGCAAGAGCAAGTTAAGAAGCAAGCAGTATCTGCACAGCTAAGATCCGAAGAGCAATGTAGTCTCACTTCCAGCCTGCAGCTCAGTCTGAAGCCTGCAGAGCAATAACCAAAGTAGGAGAACTATAACAAAGTTCGTCACTCTGAAACAACAGAACTTTTCCAGCTGGTTGGTAGTGGCCAAGTCCAGCAGCAATCTGTTGAAACTCTAAGTAGGCAAGTCCAAAGGTATATAGCTCAGACCCAAAAGCAGGTCAGGAACTTTCAGAGTCAAGACCAGTGGGGCAATAATCAGATTTTGCCGTGGATCAGACAATGTTGGGAGCACTAAAAGCTTGCAGGTGCTCAAACAGAGCTGTTCCTGGGAACAACACAGCCCTCAGTACACCCCAGAAAACAACATTAGGACCAGCCCAGACATTTCCTGTAGAGCTTGGCCCTAGCATCAGGGCTAAAGTTGGTTGGAAAAAGGAGAAAAAAAAAAGAATCCTACTATAAAAAAACAATTGTAGTGAAAGAGATATACTCAAGACACAATTCCAGAAAAAGATCATGACTCCAAAACATCTACAAATGAAACCCTAAAGAAAAACAAAACTTGGGCTCAAATTTAACTAGAATTCATGGGAAAGATGAAGCAAAACATTTTTAAATGGTTAAAATGCTTTTATGTAAACAAAATGGAGCACTTAGAGGAGAAAATTGGGAAAGAATTGAGAGCCATAAAATAAGGAATTGAAAAGAAAATGGACAGTTTGGTACAAGAAGCACAAAAACCAAACTCCCTGACAATTAGAATGGGCAAAATAGAAATTAATGACTCCATCAGGCAATAAGAAATATTTTTTTGAAAAATCTAAAAAACAGAAGAAAATATAAGGTATCTCATAGTAAATACAACTGACCTGGAAAACAGATTGAGGAGAGGGAAGAAATTAAGAATCGTTGAACTACCTAAAACTCACTCATCCCCCAAAGAGCCTAGACTTCATTATTTCAAGAAATATTAAAAGAAAACTTCCCCCAGTACAAAATGAAAATAGAATCTGCTGGTTACCACCTGAAAGAAATTCCCCAAGTAGAAATCCTATAGTCAAAATGCAGAGTTTCCGTAACAAAGAAAAATATTGTAAGCAGCCAAAAGAAAAGAATTCAAGTACCAAGAAGCCAAAGTCAGAATCACTCAAGATTTATCAGATATGACTAAAGAGAAGTGGAGAGTCTGGGATTCAATATTCCAGAAGGTAAAGGATATAGGCTTTCAACCAAGAATAAATTTCCAGCAAAACTGAGTATAATCCTATGGGGGGGGGGGGAATTGTCCTTTAATGAAATAGGTTTCCAAGCATTCCTGATGAAAGAACCAGAGCTACATAGAAACTTTGAAGTGTAAACAGAAAGTTCAAGCAAAACATAAAAATTGTAAATTGAATGAACAAGGATAACCTGCTTATATTCTAACGTGGGAAGATGATACGTGTCCTCTCTGAACCTTCTTAGTTTTTTTTTTCAATCAGGAAAAATCCACCACCTCTCTCTCCTACTTCCCTCTTTAATTGAAAAAGAAAAAAACCCCTTCTGCACTGTAAGCTTATTTTTGTGAGGGGTCATAAAGGGAGTCTAATTAAGCACAAAGCCTGGGAGTAGTTCTATTATTTCCCAATAATCTTAAAAGAAGAATAGGAAAGGAGGGGGAAGAGGAATATGCTAGGGGAGGAAGGGAGAGGAAAGTTAGGGGAAATTATCTTACATAGTCAAGGTGTGGAAGTAGAAGTTTACACAAACAAAGAGGATGGGATTGGAGAATGGCTAACACTTGAACTTGACTCTCATCTGAATTGGTCAAAGGGAGGAAGAATACACACACACAACAGAGTTGGATGCAAAAGTATATTTCACTATCAACAGGGAAGTAGGAGAAGGGAGAATTAGAGAGAGGGTACATTAAAAGAGGGATTAGTCCTAAACAAAATAAAAATATTTATAGCTATTTTTGTGGTAGCAAAGAACTGGAATGTAAGGAGGTGCCCATCAATTGAGGAATGGCCGAACAAGTTATACTACAGACATGCCTTGAAGATATGGCAGGTTTAGTTCTAGACCACCGCAATAAAGTGAATATTGCAATAAAGCAAGTCACAAAATCTTTTTTGTTTCCCAGTGCATATAAAAGTTATGTTTATACTACACTGTGGTTTAAGTGTCTATTATGTTTTTTAAAATGTACATACATTAATTTAAAAACATTTTACTGCTTAAAACAATGCTAACCATCATCTGAGCCTCCAGTGAGTTGTGATCTTTTTGCTGGTAGATGGTTTTGCTTTAAAATTGATGGCTGCTGTCTGAGCAGGGTGTGGTTGCTGAAGTTCAAGGTGGCTGTGGCAATTTCTTTTTCTTTTCTTTTTTTTGAGAGCTCATTCACTTTATCACAGCCACAGGGCTAATTCAAACATGTAGGATGTAGATTTCATGCATGTAGCTTGTGTCTGGGACATTGGCAAGAACATTTGTTCTGATTACATTTGGGTTTCTTTAATTCCTGAACAATTCAATAACACTGTTAATTTCATTTCAATCCAGTACCACATACTGGAAATAAATAATGAAACAAGACAACAATAAAGTTTGCCATATAAACTGTCTCTTCCTTTCACTTGAACACTTAGAGCCATTGTATGGTTATTAATTGGCCTAATTTCAATATTGTTATGTCTCAGGGAAGAGGGAGGCCAGAGGAGAGGGAGAGAGAAACAAAGAACTGCCCATCAGTAGAGCAGTCAGTACACAGACAATATTTATCTATCAAGTTCCCCATCTTATGTGGGCATGGTTTGTGGTGCCTCGAAACAATTACAATAGTAACATCAAAGATCTCTGATCACAGGTCAACATAACATATAAAATACTAATGAAAAAGTCTGAAATATTAAAAGAATTACCAAAATGTGACACAGAGACGCAATGGGAACACGTGCTGTCAGGAAGATGGTACAGACAGACTTGCTTAAAACGAGGTTGCCACAAACCTTCAATTTGTAAAAATAAACCAATAAACAAAAGCAAACAACCACCCCCCACCATAATATCTGCAAAGTGTAATAAAGGGAAGCACTATTATGCATATACATTTGAATGTGATAGAATAGTATTGTACTTTTCAATGTACCAATCAGTTGTGCTAATTCTTTCCCCCTTTTTTGTCTTAAAAAATGCCATTTGTTATATAGAATGAGGGGAGGGGAGGAAAACTGGGAGAAACTATGAGGATATAAAAAATAAAACACATTAATAAAAACTAAATTAAAAAGAGAATACTATCAGAAACTTGGGAAAGCTTGTGTGAGCTGCTGCAGAGTAAGATGAGCAGAACCAGAAGGATGATTTATACAATTACAACAATATTGTAAATACAAACAAATTCTAAAAACCTAGGAGCTCTGATCAGAATAGTGACCACCTGCATTTCCAGAGGACGATGCTACCCACACTGTGGAGAAGTGAAACACTCAGAGTGCAAAATGAGGCATTTTTTTTCATGGCCAATGTGGACATTTATTTTGTTTTACTCAACATGTTTGTAACAGGAGTTTTCTCTTTCAGTCGGAGGGGGAAGTAGGAGGGAGAAAAGGTAGATTTTTGCTGATTGAAAAAAATTCATAATTAAAAACCTACTTTGTTCCAGGCACTGGACTAGATTCTGGGGGTAGAATAACAGAAATTAGTTTCTGATCTCAAAGAGCAGGAGTCATCCCCTACTCTTCATTTGCTCACTCCATGTCCAATCAATTGCCAAGTATTGTCAATTCTACCTCTTCAGCATTTCACTCATCTGGTCTTTTCACTCTACTCACACCTCCAAATGCCCAGTTTAAATGCTCATCACCTTTTCTTTGGACTATTGAAATAGCCTCTTAGTTAGTCTCTTTATTTCCAGTCTCTCCTCCCTCCAATCCATAAAACTACACAGTTGCCAAAATGATATTCCAAAAGTACAGATATGACCACGTCATGTCTATGTTCAAGGAACGTGTTCAAGAATGATATTCCAAAAGTACAGCTGTGACCGTGTCGCTCCTACATTCAAGAAAAAAGTGGCTCCCCATTTCCTCTATTATAAAACACAGTCTCCCAAACTCCTATCTGGCTTTATTTAAACTAGTTCCTAGCCTGTCTCCAGCCTATCTTTCCAGGATGATTGCAAATAAATCCCCATTCACACACTCTATGCCACATGGCCTGCTTGTTCTTCCCCATATACAACATTACTTTTCTTACCTCTGGGTCTTTGTGAAAGTTGTCTATACCTGGGATATTTTGCCTCCTCACCATAGCCTTTTGAAACTCCTGGCACCCTTCAAGGTTCAGGTTAAGTGCTACTTGTTGCAAGAGCTAATTTCTCAGCTCTAATTTCTTTGCCCCGCCCCATCACTGTGTATTTTATTTGTATATAGCCTGTATTTACTTATCTCAACATATCGTAGCCCTCTTATATTAGAATATAATTATAGTATTAGAATATAATCTTTTTGAGGGCAGAGATCATCTCATTCTTGTGTTTGTATCCCCAAAGTCTAATGCAGTGCTTGGAACATAATAGGTACGTAGTAATTGCTTGTTGATTGGTTGAAGGAACATATAATCTACTAGAGGAAGCAACATGTACACACAGATAAACAGATACAAAGCATATAAAAATCAAAACCAAAATCGAATCAGACAACATGGATAGCACTTTACTAATCTTGAAGGGTTATGTAAATGCTAGCTATTAAATTAATAATAATCAATGAAAAAATAATTTTGGGAACATTAACAATCAGAAGAATTGGAACAGGCTTCTAGTAGAGATGATTCTGGAGTTTAGCCTTTCCTCTCCTTCGAGAGAAAGAGGCCTTTATGTTGTCTAATCTCTCAACTTGTGCCCTTTATGCCACTTCTTCCTACTTCCTCAAGTACCTTCCAGACATAAATGACCTATGTCCAGGGATTTGTGTTCATTTCCTCATGGACTACATTTCCCAGAAGTTGGCGCAGGGTGGGGGGGAGTGCCCTGCAAAGAGCACATAATACATCCGGAAAGTAGTAGGTTTGGGAGGCTAAGGGGAGGAGGATAAATTGGTGCTAGGCTATCACTGAGCTCATGGACTTTTTCAGATGAGACTGAAAGATGGAGAAGGTCACTGCCATAGGCCCAATATTGCTCCCTAGATCCAAAACAGGGCAGCAAACATTTGCTCTTATAGCTGTAATGCTAAGCAGATGTGAGCCAGGCCCTGTATGTCCACTAGTTTACAGCAGCGCAATAGCAAGCACATTTGTAGCTAATTTAGCTGAAGAAGAAATCATGAAGACATTAGATATGGAGTTCCATATTATGTGAGCTCCATTTATGTAGCTATACATACCATGATGTGCCATGATGTTGACTGACACTACCCCTCCCTAAATTTAGTGGGCATATGAAGGTTTGCATTAAGCACGTGAACTTCTTCTCTACAGGAGAAGCCAGCAAGAGTGAGGTTACATTCTGTAGGAATTGAGGGGGGAATTGGGAAGTATTCAGCTTTTGAGATACACATTAATTTGCTTACATTTTATTGCACATCTATCTACCTAATTTACTTAATCTGGTCACTAAGGTTGTGACTTTTGCATGGAGATTTTGATTGACAAGTATGTTGGGAAGGAATGAAAGAGAAGTGACCAGTTGTACAAAGACATGAGGACTTAATTGAATAAGTTTACTTCTATATAAGAAGGACCTGAAGCTGACAGAGGAATGTGGGATAGGGTGTTTTGTTGGTTGACATCCATCCTGTCCAGGGTTCTGGCTGCTCTAGAGCCACATACAAGTATATTGCTACAACACTTTCTATAAAGCAATAATCTTCTCCTCTTTTTTGGTGTACTAATTCTTCTTCCTTCCAGATATTCTCTTCTTTAGCCGCAGAAGTACCACTCTCCTGGTTCTTCCTTTACATCTTTGACCATTCATTCTCTGTCTCTATTGCTTGCTCCTCTTTCTGACTCCTTAATGTTTTGTCCTGGCCTTCTGTTCTATCTTTATCTTTTCTCTCTGGGCAATTTCATTCATTCTAAGGTTTCTATTATCTCGATAGTAGAACTATATCATATACTATAGCTGAACTTCAATTACTTCTATTTAGATGATTTGTCAGACATGATTTAACAACAAATGTCTATCACTAATCTTGAGTTCTTTTCTGAGCAAAAGATTCACATTTGCCATTGCCTATAAGACTGCTCTGCCTGGATATTCTTATAGCATCTCAAACCAGAACCATAACTAGGAATTCTAGCACCTAGGAAACATTCGTGTGTGCTTAGGCAAGGATGGGGAAATATCTGATGAATGACCATTCCTATGATTAATTGTGGTAAACTAGAGATTAAGATCACAGGAACTGGGAGAGGTTGAAGAACTAACAAGTCAAGGTAATCAGAAGGGTAGGAGTTGAGGTGGAGAAGAAGGCTGTGAGCCAGATCCTGGACTTATTTGGAGGAGAGTGACATGGAAGTCCACAAATGATAATAACAAGGATCTAGGCAGGATGAGTGAACTTTAAAGGAGGACAGGGAGTTGTTGAATGATGACAGCAAAAGGAGGCTCTGAAAGTGGTGGTGAGGAGCCAGGAATATAGCTACCTCCTCTAGGCCAGTATGTCAAGGACTGTGACAGAAGGAATAGCTGGCCTGATCAAGGGTGGTAGCTGGGAGATATGGCAGCTTCAGAAGAAAGTGAGATTTCAGTTACCGAGAGAGAGACAGAGAGACAGAGACAGAGACAGAGAGACAGGGAGAGATAAAGATATGGGGAGAGGAAGAGTGAGCAAGAGAGAGAGAGAGAGAGAGAGAGAGAGAGAGAGAGAGAGAGAGAGAGAGAAGGAAGATATCTAATATAAAGGGAAATCTACCACTAGGAAGGAAGAAATCTACCAAAAGGAAGACTAGAAATAATTGGTAGAAGAGGATAGGAACTGGCTATGGTTAGGGCTGAGTTTACTATTGCATCTTAGAGGAGACTTAAAGGAAGTTTCAGAAAGAACCCAGCAAGCCAGCACATCTTAACTAATACACAGGGGATGGGAACAAGAGCAAGGGCAGCAAAGGAAGGATAGGGTGAAGCTAGCTCACTGATACCTTCAAACCAGGGCCAGGGAATAGATTTAACCAGCATGGTTGAATGACCCTGGTGAAGGCCATGGTTTTTTATAGGAAATGGGAGAAGGCAGATGCTTGTTCCCTTGCCTGGCACAGTTTTTTGGCACACACTAGGCACTTGAGAAATGCTTGTTGATTAATTGCTCAGGTGTGTCTGATTGTTTTCTCATCTCAGATTTCACAGGCCCAGGAGGCAGCAGGGCTTACCAGGTGAAGGCCCAGCTATACAATGATGAGGTATGAAAAATTTCAGAAAAAAAATTCATGTATTTGGGAAAAGATTACTAGATAGAAAGAGGGGACATGACTAGATCCTAGGCTAAGCCAGCCTTCCCCTCCCCACCATCCTCTTCCAAAAAAAAAGTTTTTTTGGACTACTACAGGTAGTGTACATAAAAAGCCTGGCTAATCTTCATTTAGGCTAATGCACACCCACAATCTTTGAGGATGGACTAGCCTCCTTCACTGCTCTGGGAGTCATCTTTACATAATCTATATGGATTTACAATTTTCCCCTCCCAGATTCTTAGAGATAATTATAAAGTTCCCCTATGGATCTATTTCTCATATCTGATTTATATAAGTATATAACAGGGTCTATGAGACTGGCACAAACTTGAGCCCTGATTTAGTTTGGCAAAGCTCTAGCAGTCCTGAAACTGGTTTGTGTTTGTGAAGGTGATTAAGAGAATGATGTAAATAGGTACTAACAATTACCAGACAATTAGGGTGTACCAGTGCTGCAATGGATAGAGCGCCAGACCTGGAGTCAGGAGAACCTGAGTTCAAATCTGGCCTCAGACACTGACTGTGTGCCCCTGGGCAAGTCTGTTTTGCTCCAGTTTCCTCATCTGTAAAATGAGTTTAGTCTAGTAAAGAGGAACATTGGTTTAGAGTTATGAAGAGATATAAGTTGCAAAGCAAATTTAGGCTTGATGGAAAGCTTTCTAAAGGTGGAATATGCTAGCTGCCTATGGAGTTGGTGCATTTTCTCTCACTAGAGGTCTTCAAGGAAAGACTAGATGATCACTTATTTTTTATACATTTTTTACATTTATTTTTATACATTTTATACATTTTTTTTCAAGTAGCCACTGAGTTCCCTTCAAACTCTGAAATTCTGGTTGCAAAGTTGAAATCATGTGTGACCTTTGTTGAAGTGGGGGTGGGGGTGGGGGTGGGGGTGGAGTAGGGCTAACTGCATATGTATAAGGAAGTATCCAAGGCACTGGGATTCAGAGACACAAACTGTCCCTGATTTCAAGGAACTTAAATTTGAGAAGGAAATTATAATTTTCATATTAATCAGTATGATATGTGTAATGGATATACTAATAATTTAGTTTTCTTGAGAGCTGCCTCTCTGACTCAGGAATCAGAGCTCACAATGCAGCTTGAACTTAGTCAAAACTCTGACAACATGCACAATCACTGGACCTTAAGTGAATTGAATCAAAGACTGTAGAATCTGCTCCTGTCACAGAACTCTGGTTCTGTACCCTAGGGGAGGTGGTCATGACCCCCAAAGACTTGACTCCAGAATTGTTATATTGTGGAATTTGTGGTTTTCTTGTGGGAAACCATTAAATAACCTGTGCTCTTACTTCAGCTATGAGAATATCCCTCACTCTGAAGTTGATTAATTAAACTACTTGAATTAAATACTCCCATCTCTGGGCCTGCTTTGTATGACTCCAAGCATTCTCAGGTTAGAGACTGGCTCAGTAAAAATCTTGTTAATATTCCTACATGGAAGAGATGATGTGTATAATTCATGAGACCTCAGTATTAGGGTAGCTGAAGGGAATATACATATACATATATATATATATATATATATACACATACATACATATATATACATACATACATATATATGTATATGGAGAGAGAGAGAGAGAGAGGGCACAGGGTGAGTTGAATATGAAGGGATGATATCTAAAAAAGTAAAATCAAATTAAGGAGTGAGAGAGGAATATATTGAGAGAGGGAGAAAGGGAGAGATAGAATGGGGTAAATTATCTCACATAAAAGTGGTAAGAAAAAGCAGTTCTGTAGGAAGGGAAGAGGGGGCAGGTGAGGGGGAATGAGTGAATCTTGCTCTCATCGGATTTGACTTGTGGAGGGAATAACATACACACTCAATTGGGTATCTTACCTCACAGGAAAGAAGGAGGAAGGAGATAAAAAAGGGTGGATGATAGAAGGGAGGGCAGATAGGGGGAGGAGGTAATCAAAAACAAACACTTTTGAAAAGGGACAGGGTCAAGGGAGAAAATTGAATAAAGGGGGATAGGATAGGAAGGAGCAAAATATAGTTAGTCTTTCACAACATGAGTATTGTGGAAGGGTTTCACATAATGATAGGCATGTGGCCTATGTTGAATTGCTTGCCTTCTTAGGGAGGGTGGGTGGGGAGGGAAGAGGGGAGAGAATATGGAACTCAAAGTTTTGAAAACAGATGTTCAAAAAAAAGGTTTTGCATGCAACTATGAAATAAGATATACAGGCAATGGGGCATAGAAAGCTATCTTGCCCTACAAGAAAGTAAGGGAAAAGGGGATGGGGCGGGGAGTGGGGTAACCAAAGTGAGGGCTGACTGGGGAATGGGGCAACCAGAATATATGCCACCTTAGAGTGGGGGGGAGGGTAGAAATGGGGAGAAAATTTGTAATTCAAACTTGTGAAAATCAATGCTGAAAACTAAAAATATTAAATAAATTAAATAAATTTTTAAAAACCATGCATAAAAAAATAAAAAAAATCTTGTTAACACATTTTACTGGGAGTGGATGAGATATGCACACAGATAGGTAAAAACATAATGATTTCTGCATGTAACCCCATGGGAAGATGGAAGAACGCTTGTTATGGAGTAAGATGGCTCTTACTCTGAGCTCTCCAGGGGTGATCAAAGCTAGAAACAGTACTTAGTAAATACTTCTTATATTGAACCTCTTCCAGAAACTTGTCCAAATTAGTGCCTTAGAGCTGAGTGCTCCCCCAAATCTGAGCCATGCATCACCTTCATGTAGGGACTAGAATGAAGTGGGGACCTCAATTCCTGGGGTCTAGGACCTGAGAGGGATGTTTTTCAGGAGAATAACACAAAAAGGTTATAGGGGAAGGAAAGTAGTAGGACTGCATAGGCTGTGGCCAGGGTTAGAGCCTTCCTCATTTCAAAGTACTCGAAACCTCTGAGATAATTCTTGGCATTGTGGTCACTCTCAGCACATTGCAAGGAAAATGAAGTCATTAAAATCAAACATCAATATGGCATCTACTATATGTGGGGCACTGACTAGAGTCTAGTGATAAATAGAAGACAAATAGCTGTCCTCAAGGAGTTTACAGTTTCACTGAGAAGGCAGAAAATAGACATAAAGGACAAGTGATAAAATACGGTAATATTGGATAAACACCACATGAGCTGTTCAGACAATAACAGTTTTTAGGAATTGATAGGATGGAGGGATCATTGTGAGCTAGGGCAGCTGGGAAAGGCTTTTATTGGGGAGTTGGCTGCTTCTTTGACTTTTAAGGCAGGCAAGAAAAATGTGGATGAGTTGAAGGGAAGGAAGAAGGCATCCTAGGCAGGGGGAATAACAAGTGTGATGGCATGGAGATGGGAATGCCCCACGACTATTTGGGTAACCAATGTCTGGATCAGTTTGGCTGGGGCTGTGCTTCTGTAGGGAGCAGAAGGATATAAAGTTGAAAAGATAGGTTAACAGCAAATGGAAGTGACTCTTGAATGCCAGAATGAGTCCTTTGAATTTTGTTCACTATGTAAGTGGGATCCATTAAAGGGGTTTGTAAAATGTGGGGTCACATGCAAAGTGGTACTTTCAGAAGATTGATTTATAGGAGCGCAGGCATACAAAATAGAGAGGAAATAAGGGAGAGATACTTGGAATCTGGTAAACCACTAGAGAGACTATTGTAATAGGACAGGCTTTAAGCCTAAAATGTAGAGAAACGGACAGATTCTAGAGACATTTTGATGGAACTTGATAATTGGTTAGACAAGAAGGGAGAAGGAATCAAGGGATCCAAGGTTTGAGTCTAAATGAGGGGAGCATGGTGGTGCCATTTGCACCCATAGAAAAATCTGGAAGGATAGATGATTTGGAGGCAAAGATGATAAAATATATCATCTAAAAGAGCAGAAGACAAAAAGTCATGGAGAAGAGAAGAGGGGGCTTGGAACTCCCCATCCTTCAAATGCATTTCATCAACAGAATTTTGAAGCTGGAAGGAACCTTCAGTAGTAAATGTCCTACATATTTTACAGATGAGGAAACTGAGGTAGGGAGAATGTAGGGAACTTGCTCTATGCCATATAGCTTATAAGTAGCAGAGCATGGACTCAAGCATAGGATTCCTGATTCCCCGTTCTGTGCTCTATCTACTAGGAAAAGCTTTTTCTATGCAAGTACTCTCGAGACAATACTAAGTCAAAGTAGACAAGCAGAATCAGCACAAACTTGTTAGGATGCAGTTGGGTGCAGCAAGCCTGGAATGGAGCTACCTAAGAGATAATGTTTGAATTGAATTCCATGCTCAAGAAAAGACCCTCTTTGGCTTCATGCTTGAGAGATTTTCATCTTGGCTCTTGCCCAGGAGAACTACATACTTCTCCTATGGAGCTAGGTGGCGCTGTGGGTAAAAGAGCTTGACATGGAGTCAGGAACACCTGAATTTGCATCTTGCCTCTCACATCCTTGCTAGCTGTGTATCCCTGGGCAAGTCACTTAATCAATCTCAGCCTCTGTTTCTTCGTCTGTGAAATGGGTAATGAGATAACATATATTCAGTGCTTTGCAAACCTTAAAGCACCATATAAATGCTAGCTATCATCATTATTATCCTCGCTTGTTGGGTGGCAAACTCCATATCTGCCCTGCACATGTCTAATTCTAAATTTACTAGTCTGCGAGATAATCCGATATCAGAGACACAGCTCAGGACATGGAGTTAAACCCTAAAGAAAACAATACTAACCAAGATCTCAGTGACAGGTGGCAGATACTAGATTGCTGTAATTATGAAGATATAAAAAGTGTTGAGGACTTTTTGTCACAGTAACGAACTAGAAACAAAGTAGGTGCCCATCAGTTGGAGAATAGCTAAGCAAATTGTGGTATGTGAATGTAATGGAATATTACTGCGCTGGAAAATATGATGAACATGATGGATACAGAGAAACGTGGAAAGACTTACATGAACTGATAAAAAAAAATGAAGCAAACGGAGCCAGGAAAGCAATATACATAATGTATATTGACCATGATAATGTAAATGAAAAGAGCCATAACCATAAAATGATCAAAACCAAATGTTGAAAAATTATAAAGAACAAGCTTAGCCCCAATGCAGAGTTATGATAAACATCTCTCCCTGCTCCTCAGAAGAGGTCAGAGTCCATAGTTACAGAACATTGCATAAAACAAAAATTGTTTGATGGTTGCTCAGTTTTGCTTATTCTTTTTTTCTGTTTATCCTCTTTTACTTTTTTTACTTGCTAAAAAAAACCCTTTGTTATAAGGTACTGCTCTCTGGGAAGTGAGACACAGGGGAAAATCTAGGCAGTATAAAAATGTCCATACATTTTTTTAAAAATATACTTAGTGGGAATTAGAGGTTTCTCAAAGCTTCAAAGAAAAGAGACCAAAATGAACTAGGAAAAGTCCAGAAAAGAGCCATTAGATAATGGCAAGAAGATGATTGCCTGTAAGTCTTTCCTAACAACTTATAATCAGTCAACTCTTATTTATTTACTACCTACTATGTGCCTAATACTGTGCTAGGTGCTCTAGCACATATAAGAAGTATGGCCCTCTGAACCAAAGGAGCACACAGTCTAGCCAGGAAAACAAGACTGAAATAAAAGACTTAGAAAACAGTTAAGTGGCAAATTGTGTAATATATTATTATTTGCAAATAGCACTTACTCACACATGTGGGCTACCCTTAACAGTCACCCCAAGTTGAAGGTAATCTATTGGTCAATCTCTAGCAAAGCTTCCCCTCAGAAACCGCCACCTATGTATTTACTTTAAAAAAATAGTTTTCAGCCAATGAAAATCTGCCTTTTCTCCTCCCCACCTTACCACAACCCTTCCTCCAAACTGAAAAAGAAAAAAAAATAAAATCCCTATTACAAAAATGTATAGTCTAGCAAAACAAATATCCACATTGGCCATGTCCAAATATGTGTGTATTTGCATAATATATACATTCGTATATCTTATTCTGTATTCTGAATCCTTCATCTCTCTATCAGGAGATGAGTAGCATGTTTCATCATTAGTTCTCTGGAATTGGGAGTGGTCATTATGCTTATCAGAATTCCTTGTAGTAGTAGTGCAGTTTGAAGTCTGGTACTACTGGTTCCCCTTCCTTCCCACCTAAATTATTTTCCTTATGATTTTGGATGTTTTATTCTTCCAGATGGAGGTCATCATTAGTTGTTCTTACTCTAAAAGGAGTTATTATCTGTTATTCTTACTCTAAAATCCTATTGTGCTTTGATTGATGTGGCAAAAAAGAAATAAAAAATAATTTAGGTAGCATTGTAATTTTTATTGTATTGATGTGGCCTACCCCAATAAGCAATTAATATTTCTCCAGTAATTTAGGTCTGTTTTTATGTCTGTAACAAAGTGTTTTGTAGTTGTAGTCACATAGTTCCTGAGTATGTTTTGACAGGTAGATTTAAAACTATTTTATACGTTCTCTAGTCATTTTGAATTCTCTATCTCTTCCTACAGACAGGGGTGGTTGGTAATATATGAAAATGCTGATCACACACACAGAGATTTATTTTCTATCTTGGAACTTTGTCAAAGTTATTAATTTAATTTTGGCTGACTATGGTTCTATAAGTAAACCATTGTGTGGAAATATATTAATACTCCCCCTTTTAGTTCAATTGAAAATATTAATAAATACATTTCTTTTATTGAAAATCTATTCCAGATTTCCTGTGTGTAAAGGTCAAGAAAAAGATTAAGGTCTTAGGTATAGGGATCAGGTAGTAGCCATATTTAACTCATGTCTAATTAAGATTATTACCTTCTCCATCTCCCAGAGTAACTGGGCTATAATCCCCACTAAGGGCAGCGCCCTCTTCTCCATTCAGAAAGATTAAGATATCAATCTCTGGGAATTCTCCAGGAAGATTCTTGAGGGGAGTGATCATTGAAGGAATTGAATATTTCAAGTTGAAGATTAAGTGACTATTGCTGCAGAATATTGGTTCCCAAAACTATATTTTGCCACATTGTGACCTTTTCCTTGATTCATATTACTATAAATGTTACCTCAAATTTTCTTGAGTAGATATATATTCAATTGCCTATGAATGGGATCAGGGTGAGGGAAGCAATCTCAATTTGGACATATCTCTTTCCAACCTAGAAATGCTTGGGTTTAGAAAAGTGTTTTATGAACAAAAAATGGTCCTGGCAGATGTGCCTAAAGCAGACAGAGTACAATTTTAGCATTTTTCTTCAATAACTGTATCATCTGCAAAAAGTGATCATTTCCTTTCCTATCATTTTGTTTTCTATGCTTATTCCTTCCATTTCTTTTTCTTGTCATTCTTTTCATCAGCATTTCTTATACTATATTAAATATTAGTGATGATGATGGACAGCCTTACTTTACACCATTTTTATAGAAAAAAGCCTCTTGTTTATCCCCATTGTTTAGAATGCTGGCTTTTGGTTTTAAATAGATAGGTTCTGCTATATTAAGAAAAGGTCCATTTGTTTTTTATGAGTTTTCATATTTTTAATAAAAATGGGTATGATATTTTGTCAAAAACATTTTCTGAATCTGTAGATGCAATCGTGATTTTTATTGATCTTGTCATTAACATGGTCTATTATGTTTATGGTTTTCTCATCATTGAACCATCCTTGTGTTTCTGGTATGTCCAAGGTAATGTTAGTATATTTTTTTATACATTGCTGTAGCCTCTTTGTTAATATTTATTTGAAATTTTTGTGTCATCATCCTTTAGGAATATTGCTTTATAGGTGATAGAGTATATAGAATGCTGGACCTAGAGAAGTTCAAATGCAGCCTCAAAGACTTCCTGGGCAGGTCAGTTAACTCTCTTTCAGCCTCAGTTTCCTCAACTGCAAATTGGGGATGATAATAATAGTCCATACCTCCAGGGTTATTGTAAGGACTGCCAGAGATAATATTTGTAAAGTGCTTGGCACAGTGCCTGGCACATAGTAAGCATTAAATAAATGTTTGTTCCCTTCCCATTGCTCATTCACTTTTTATCTCCCTGATTTAGGTATGAAGAACATATTTGGATCATTCAAAGGAATTTGACCATATCCTTTCTTTTCCTGGTTTTTCAAAAAAGTTTATGTAATCTTGAAATTAATTATTCTTTTAATACTTGATAGAATTTGCTTTTAAATCCATTTGGTCCTGTGGTTTCTTTATGACCGTATTTATGGCTTGTTCAATTACTTTTTCTGAAACTGGTTTATTTAGATTCTTTATTTCTTATTCTGTTAATCTAGACATTTTATATATATATATATATATATATATATATATATATATATTTAAATATTTATCATTTGCATTTAAGTTGTCAGGATTTAGGGTCATATAATTGGGCAAAATAGTTTATAATAATTTCCTTTACTTCTAGGTGGAGCACTGGGCCTGTAGTCAGAAAGATCTGAGTTCAAATTTGACCTCAGACACTTACTAACTATAGGACCCTGGGAAAATCACTTAACTTCTGTCTGACTCAGTCTCCTTAACTGTAAAATGGGGGTAATAATAGTACTTACCTCACAGGGCTGTTGTGAAGATCAAATGAAATAATATTCATTGGGGGGGCAGGGAAGGCAAGCAGAGTTAAGTGACTTTCCTATCATCACACAGCTAGTAAGTGTCTGAGGCTAGATTTGAATTCAGGTCATCCTGACTCTGGGGCTGGTGCTCAAATGAGATATTATTTGTAAAGGGTGCTTAGAAATGCTTGTTCCCTTTCTTTCTTCTTCATTTATTGTAAAAAAAATTCAGTTTTGATACTGGCAATTTAATTTTCTTCTTTCTTTTAAAAAATCAAATAAACTAATGGCTTATCTAATTTATATATATATATATGTATGTATGTATGTATACATATATAGTGGGTGTATTTAAAAACTAGCTCCTAGTTTTATTTATTAACTAAATTATTTTCTTTCAATTTCTTAAATCTCTCCTCTGATCTTCAGAATATCTATTTTGGTATTCAATTAGGAATTTTGACTTTTTTTGGTGTTTTTAAAAGTTACATGCCGGATTCATTTGTTCTTTGTCTCTTTAGTTTATGAAAATATTTAGAGACACTTTTCCCCTATAGCTTGCTTTGGCTGCATCCCCCAAATTTTGGTTTGTTGTCTCATTGTTGTCCTTTTCTGAGATGAAATTATCTTTTTTTTCCTGTGATTTGTTCTTTGACTCAACAATTCTTTGTCACTAAGTTATTCAGTCTCTGACTAATTTTTAATCTTTAATTCAGTGGTCATCTATTAAAGATTTTTTTTTACTTGAACTGTAGTCACTGAAGAATGTGCTTAATATTTTTGCTTTTCTTCATTTGTTTATGAGGGTGACAAAGAGTATCCTCACCACCATGATCTATGCTTGATACAATCTGCTTCTTCTCTCCTGCCCTTCTTCTAGTCCCCTTATTCTAATCACAAGTTCTTTCCTTTCCTTTCCCTTTTTTCACTGTAAATATCATTTCAAAATATACCTTTTGAGGTTGGAGCTTGCTTTGCTTATGACTAATCCCTCCCTGAATCTATATATTCAGTGCTTAGCTCACAGTTCTTCTTTCCTCCCCAACTCCTGCTGTCATACTGGAGACTTCACTGGGTGTACTGACACTGCCCCAAACATCCTAACCTTACAGTTCCTTATCTTACTCATTTTCCGTGACTTACTTCTCCACTCCACCACAGCTACACACAGGAGTTGTTCATACCCTTGATCTTGCCACCTCCCCTCCCCACAAATGTTCCACTTTCATGCTCATGAACTCTGAAATTCCCTGATTACAATCTGTTGTCGTTATATCTCTCTCTCTCCTCTCTCTGTCTCTGTCTCTGTCTTTCTCTCTCTCTGTCTCTGTCTCTGTCTTTCTCTCTCTCTCTCTCTCTCTCTCTCTCTCTCTCTCTCTCTCTCTCTCTCTCTCTCTCTCTTTCTCTCTCTCTCTCTCTGCCTTAAAACCCCAAACTGCATTCTTTATTCTCATCATGACCCATGACCTCCAATCTCTTCATCCTTTAATTCTTTTTTGAGGCCATCACTATTGCATTAGCTGTACTTTCCTTCTTTTCCCATCTTGATTCCTTGGCAAACCAATTCAACTCTACAGTGTCATCTTCTCTCAAGTCCCTTATTCTATCACCAATCCTTTTTTGTAGCTTTTATTTAGTTTTTTGTTTTTCCCCAGTTACATGTATAAACAATTTTTAACATTCGTTTTTAAAACTTTTGAGTTCCAAATTCTCTCCCTTCCTCCCTTCCCCCTCTCCCCCTCATTGAAAAAGCAAGCAATTCAATATAGGTTATACATTGTCCTATCACCGATCTTAACCTGTCAAATCTCAACCTTGTATTACTTCCTAGTGGGCTGCTAAAAATCATGAAATCATACTGACTGGGTCTACTACAAATTTGTGTTATGTAATCTTAACTGGGTTCTTACTACTTCCAGAAAATCCTTTTATGCATCTCTAATTGATCATTATCCCTTTTACCATAGCAACTTCTTCTAACCTTTTCATTCCTTCTTGGACCTTCCATGGCTCCCCTTCTCCACACTCTATCAGCTGAGAACCTTGCCTTAATATTTCACTGGAAAAATTGAGGCCATTCTCAAAGATCTCCCTCTTCTTCTTTCCTCATCTTACATCATTCAAATGCCTTCTGTTGCTATTTCCTCATTCATCCCTGCTCCACCTGAAGAGATGGACCTTCTTCTTCTTTTTTTTTTTTGGACCTTCTTCTTTATCAAGGCAAATCCCTCTATATGCTCAAGTGATCCCATTCCATTCCATTGTCTCCAGCTACTCTCTCACTAATCTTCAGCTTTTCCCTGTCTACTAGTTGCTTCTCTATTGCTTTATCCTCCTCATCCTCAAAAAACTCTCACTGCCCACAGATTGAACCTTCATTTCAAAAAAACTACCCATTCTCATTAGCTATCAGTCTATATTTCTCCTTCCTTTTATAGCTAAACTACTTGAGAAAGCCATCTACAATGGGTGCCTCCACTTCCTTTCCTTCCTTTCCTTCCACTAACTTCTTAACGCTCCATAGCCTGTCTTCCAACCTCATCATTAAACTGAAATGGCTCCCTTCAGTGTTACCAGCGATCACCTTTCTTTACCTCTCTGAATCCTTTGACATCATTTGACATAGAGGCAGTTAGATGGCTCAGTGGATAGCTGGGCCTGAAGTCATGCAGGCCTGAGTTCAAATCTAGCCTTAGACACTTACTAGTTACGTGACTGGGCAAATTGCTTAACCTCTGTTTGCCTTAATCCACTGGAGAAGATAATGGCAAACTTCTCCAGTATCTTTGCCAAGAAAACCCCATGAACAATATGGTTCAGTCATGAAGAGTTGGACACAACTGAACAACAACAAATCCTTTGACATTACTAATCATTGTTTTCCCTGATACTCTCTCTCTCCTCTCTCAGTTTTCATGATACCACTCTCTCTTCTAAAGCTGTATTTAAGACTTTACTTACCATTCCCCAGAAGCCTCTCCCCCAACCCTTAACCTTGGAAAGCTTATTTCATCCCAAGTACCCTCCACCCTTGTTGCCTCTCCCTCTGATTGTATGGTTCCCCTCAGAACTTCCTTTTAAGGAGGGCACCCAGGCCAGGCATTGTTTCATTTCTTTCCAGGCTGTACTCCAGACTTTCTCTACCATGGCTCCCATAGCGTACCTCTCCTACCCCTTTTATCTACCTTCTTCCTCCATTAGGAAAGAGTTCCTTGAAAGCAGGGATTTTCTTTTTGTTTGTATTTGTATTCTCATCTCTTAGCACAGTGCCTGGAGCATAGTCAAGTGCTTTGTGAATGCTTATTGGCTGTTGTTGAATCTCCTGGTTCTTCTCCTACCTACCTAACTGCTCCTTCTCAGTTTCCTTCACATGATTTCTCCCCAAATTCTGTCCTGGACTCTCTTCTCTCTATATACTATTTCACTTGGTGATCTCATCAGCTTCCATTCAATTATTATCCCTATGTTGGTATTTCTCAGATTTCTTTCTCCAACCCTAACCTCTCTCCTAATCTCTAGACTCACTCTCCAATTGCCTGTTAGACATCTCAGATTTGATGTGTGATAGACATCTTAAACACAACATGTCCAAAATGGAATTCATCAGTTTCCCTGAAGCTGTTCCCTCTTCCTAACTTCCTGTTACTGTGGAGGGCACTACCATCCTTCCAATCAGCCAGACTCTTTACCAAAGTATCATCCTTAACTCCTCTCCCTCTTTCACTCCCCGTATCTAATCTATTGCCAAGTCTTGTCGATTCTACCTTTTACAGGCCCCCCTTCTTTCCTCTTATACTACTACTACCACCCTGGTACATGCCCCTATCATCTCATACCTGAACCTCTTCATTGGTCTTCCTGCCTTAAGTCTCTCCCCCACTTCAGTCCATCCTCTATTTAGCTATCAAATTTTCCTCAGGTATAGATCTGACCACGTCACCTTCTACTCATGAACTCCAGTGGCTCCCTATTGCCTTTAGGTTCTTATATAAAATCCTCTTTTGGCCATTCCAAGACCTTCATAACCTGGCCCCTTCCTACCTGTCTAATCTTCTTACACCTTATTCTCCACCCCAACTCTGATATCCAATGACATTAGCTTCCTTGCTGCTCCTGGAAGAAGATACTCTACTGGCTTTCGCCGATACTTAGAATTCTCTCTCACTTCATCTTCATCTCCTGGATGCCCTTGCTTCCTCCAAGTAAGGGCCCACATTCTGCATAAAGCCTTTCCTGATCTGCCTTAATGCTAGTGCCTTCTCTGCTGATTATCTTTAATTAACTCTGCGTATTTCTTGTTTGAAAATAGTTCTTTCTAGTGCAGCTAGGTGGTGCATTGGATAGACCACCAACCCTGAAATCAAGAGGACCTGAGTTCACATTTGGCCTTAGGTACTTAACAGTTGTGTGACTCTGGGCAAGTCACTTAACCCTGATTACCTCCAGAAATGGGGAGGGGGGCGGTGAAGCTTAGACTCATGATGGAAAAAGCTATCCAGAGAAAGAAGTCTGAATGCAGATCAAAGCATACTAGTTTCTCATGTTTTTTCTTTCTCATTGTTTTCCCCTTTTGTTCTGATTCTTCTTTCACAACATGACTAATGTGGAAACATGTTTAATATGATTGTACATGTTTAGGCTATATCAGAGTGCTTGCTGTCTTGGGGAGGGAGGGAGAAAAAAATTTGGAACTCAAAGTCTTATAGAAGTGAATGTTGGAAACTAAACAAATAAATAACCTAAACAAAAAGAAAAGAAAATAGTTCTTTAAATATTGTCCCCCCTCATTAGACACTGAGCTCTTTGAAAGCAGTGACTGTTTCTTGTTCATTTGTTTTTACCTTTCTTCTTATCTTCAGTGCCTGAATAGTAGGTGCTTGATAGTTTCTCTGTTGAGTTAAATGTATTCCTACATCAAATTCTCTGGCAAGAGAGAGAGAGACAGAGAGAGACAGAGAGAGAGAGAGAGAGAGAGAGAGAGAGAGAGAGAGAGAGAGAGAGAGAGAGAGACAGAGACACAGAGAGACAGAGACACAGAGAGAGAGACAGAGACACAGAGAGACAGAGAGACAGAGAGAGGAGGATGAAAATGTTGTTTTAGGAACAAAATGTCCTACTAAAATGGCTCATTATAGCTTAGAGGAGACATTGAGTTCTTAAAAGGTAGATTCTATCAAGTGGGAAAGGCTTCAGATATGATCCTGGTGATCCTTGCAATATGATGCAGAGCATATTTATCATCTGAAGGCCATTTATGTGAAATAATCCTACATCAAACTTGTCTGTATGTGTATGCGTGTGTGTATGTATATATGTACGTATGGTTGTGGGGATGAATAGTGGGTGTGGGTGGATGTGTATGACCTTCTTTTGGCCAATTCAAAAAAATTTATTATCAGACAGTTGGCAATTGGGTGATGAATATTTTGGCCACAGAAATTTGTGAAATGGTCTCAATGGAGGGTGTTCTGATCTATATTGATGAAAGGGAAAACCACCTTGATGGAATCGATGGAATCAGGATTTGAAGGATTGATGAAGCATGGCAAAAATGTGATGAATTGATGCAATGAACTGAAGGAACAAAGATGATGAAGGCAGGAAGACAAGTCAGAAAACCTTTGTAGAAATCCAGGTGCAAGATGATAAGGGCTTGAATTCAGCATGAGCAGAGGGAGAGTGAATTAGTCAGAATGTGCCTGAAAGGCATGAGTGTTCCTAAAGAAGAAACAGTAAGATTTGGAAGGATTGAATTGTTGTGGGGAACTTATTGCCAATGAGAGCCTTGGATTTCAGGTTCTTGTCTTGTAGAACAGGCAAATCAGGGCTGTGGAGAGGGTGTGATGCATGTTAACTTGGTGCCAAAGCTTATGAAGGAATATGGATTCATTCTCACCAATCCTGTTTTTTAGTTTAGTTTTTTTTGTTTTTGTTTTACAAATACAGCAAACACTGATTATTGTCATTAGCTCAATCAGTCAATCAACAAGTGACAAACTGAGACCTGGGAAAGACCTTAGCTTAAAAAGGTCAAGGTCTCCCACTGCATCCCGGGTCATCTCCATTCATTCAGATCCATATCTTGCCACTGGACTCAGATGACTCTGGAGGAAAGAGTGAGGCTGATGACTTTACACAGCTCTGCCTCACTTAAACCCAATTTACTTGCAAGTCAAGACATCACCCTTCTAATGTCATTGGTTCTCTTCAAAAATGAAGGATGACCAATAACAATTTATTTTTTTGTCTTACCCAGGCTGGAAGTGTAGCAGCCACTCATAAACTCAATCCCACTACAGATCAGCAGAGAAGTTTTGACCTGTTCCATTTCTGACCTAAACTGGTTTGCCCCTGCTTAGGCAATCTGGTTGTCCTCTGCTCCTGGTGTCACCATATTTGTGTCTGACAGTTTGCAACACCCAGTCAGTTTGAACCTTACTGTAGCTCAGAACTCCCAAGCTCCAGCATCTACCAGCCTAGGACTGCTTGGTAACAGAGATGGCAAAAGTTTACCACCATACCCAGTGAATAGGAGTTTATTTAGTATTTACTATGGACCGGGCACTATGCTAAAGGCTGAATATACAAATAGCTGATATTTACATAGCATTTTAAGGTTTGTAAAGTGTTTTATATTTGTTATCTGATTTTAGGTATTATCTCCATTTTACAGATGAAGAAACTGAGGCTGAGAGGTTGAGTACCTAAAGCCTCTATCAACAAATGTCATTCTATTTACTATGCCACACTGTGCATGAAAGATTAAATATCTACTCTGTGTAGAATACCATCCTAGGTGTTGGAAGAGAAAAAAAAATTTTAGATGATAACAATCCCTGCCTTCATGGTGGATAATATACAAACTAATACCTATAATACACAATAAAACATGAAAGCACACCAAGGGTTTCCAAGTGTACTGGACATCCCCACTACGTGTCCTGTTGGCAATTCAAATTTAACAAGACCCTAATTCTGCTTCTCCTAACTTTACTATGTCTGTTGATGAAGAAAATCAGTTCACTTACTGAGGCTCGACACCTTATAGTCACCTCTGTCTTTTCCCTTTCTTTCGTCAATTAACAAGACCTATAGTTTCTACCCCTAAGGTACCTCTCACATCTTTCTCCTCCCTTCCACTTCCATTGCCACCACCCTATGACCAGCCTTCATCACCTCTTGTCTGGACTATTAAAATGACCTTTGGTCTCTTCTTTCCTCAATCTATCCTTTACACCAGAGGTGTCAAACTCACCCAGAGCCAAGAGGCTACAAAACTCCCAAGTGCAGCCAGAATCAGGTTAAAATATATCTGAAAATTGTTTAACAAAATAAATAAAAATACAGTTGAACATAGTCAATGTTTATTTGTGATTTTCTAGGTCAATAGGCAGTATAGGGATAAATTTCTATTTGTTTTGACACTGCTACTTTACTCAGCTGCCAAAATGATCCTACTAATACATGGTTCAAATGTACCACCACCACCACCCCTGCCCCCTGTTCAAAATGCTTCAGTAGCTCCTTAATGCCTACAGGGTAAAATAAAAATACTTAAGCCTGGCATTCAAGACCTTCTACATATGATTCCAACTTACTTGTTTAACATATTTCAATTCTATTTAATCTGTTAAGTATTTGCTAGTTTTTTATACTTTATTTATTTTCAGTTTTCAAGTTTGCTAGTTTTTTAATGTCACATGGCTACCTGTGTTCCACCCAGACTGGATCCCTATTCTCATTTTTTGCCCTTTCCAACCTATGTTGGAATAGATCCCTCCATATCTCTATCTGTTGAAATCCCTCCCTTCCTTTAAGATCTAGCTAAGATGTCACCTCCCCATGAAGATTTCCATGGTATATAAGGTGATAGATTTTAGAAAAAAAGGCCTTCAAGGTCAACAAGTCCAACCACTTCATTTTACATGAGTAAATTGAGACCCAGAGACATTAAGTGACTTTTTTCTTTTTCAATTAATAAATAAATTAATTAATTAATTACTTTTAGTTTATAACACTCAGTTCCACAAGTTTTTGAATTCCAAATTTTCTTCCTTTCCCTCTCCTCCCCCCTCTCCCACCAAGATGGCATATAATCTGATATAGGTTCTACATATACCTTCACATTAAGCTTCTTTTCTCAATAATCAAATTGTAAAGCATTATAACCAATGAAATAAACCATGAGAAAGATGTAACAAAACCAAAAATAAAATTTAAAAAAAAGGGAGCAAATAGTTTGCCTCAATCTGCATTGAGACTTGGTAATTCTTTCTCTGGATGTGGGTAGCCTTTTCCATCATGAGTCTTTTGGAGCTGCCTTAGAACCTTGCATTGATGAGAAGAGCCAAGTCTATCAAAGTTACTCATCACAGAAGTAGACGTTAAGTGACTTGCATGTGATCATGTGACTTCTACATTGCAAGTCTAGTGCTCTCTCTCTTCTGTTTCATGCTGCCTCAAAAACTTAGCCTTGGGGAACTTAAATGACTTGCCCAGAGCTACCCAATTAATGTGTCAGAGGCAGGATTTGAACTCAGGTCCTCTGAATTCTGAGCCAGTATACTGTGCTGCCTCTTCTATGTAGAGCTGCCTCCCCTAAATGACTGACCCAACGTCACACTTAACCTCTCGGTGTCACGTACACTGACCCTAATAAGTGGTAGTCCCCCCAGAAAGTGATCTCTCCCTCACCATATTTCTCTTAGTACTTTGCCTGGATCATTCCCTTACACTTGCCACCTTCTGCTTCATCTTGGTAGTCCCAGTGCCCATTAGGTTTATCATTCCCTTGAGGACAGGGACTGTGTCGTTTCCCATCTTTGTATCCCTAGCATAGGGCCTTGTTCACAGCTGGTGTTTGATAGATGTTTGTTACACAGTGAACTCCATGCATAAGTACTAACTTTAGAACTCTGGGGTGCTTAGAAAATACTTCTAGGCTGATTTGCTAAAAGGTAAATCCATAATTTCCCTCCACTCTCAACTGCATGCCCACTTTTCTCTTTTGAACTAAATAATAATTAAATTGATCCAGCATTTGTTAAACACCTAATGTGCTGAGTGGTGAGAATATACAGACAAAAAACTGAAATGATTTGCCCTTGAGGAGCTTATATTCTACAGGAAGGATTAAAAATGCACATAGATGGATACGAAGTATGTAGGAAAAGCTTATCTTAGAGTTAGGAAGGTCTGAGTTCAAAATTTGCCTTTGACACATACTAGCTTTGGGACATTGGATAAGTAACTTAACTTCTCAGTGTCGCAGTCAGCTCTCTAACACTGTATAGTAGAGAAGGTGCTGTATTAGTGGAGGGAATTTCTTTATGTGGAAGTTCCCTATGCCAGTGAAATCTCAGGTCTAAATCCCATCCCTATATAAATGAAAAACAAAGTAGTTTTGGGATAAAGAAGAGTACTAATCATTGGGAGAAAGGGAGAATAGAAAGACACTTATGTAGGAAAGACAACTGAATTGACCTTTGAAAGGAACTAGGGATTCTAAGAGATGAAGGTCATGAAGAAGAGCACTCCATGGGGCACAACCTGTGCAAAGGTGGAACATAACAAATAGGGAAACAGCAAGTAGGTCAATTTGGCTGGAACAGATATTCTCTCTCTGTATGTCTCTATCTCTGTCTCTTTCTATCTCTCTTGGTCTCTGTCGCTGTCTTTGTCTGTCTCTCTCTGTTTGCCTGTCTCCCTGTCTCTCTCTATGTTTCTTTCTGTCTTTCTGTCTCTGTCTCTCTGTCTCTGTTTTTCTTTCAAGCATTGTGAAATAAGTCTGGAAAATAGCCAGGTTATGATGCGTTCATAGTTTGTCAAGGACAAGAATCCAAACCCTCAAAGAATTCTGTATCTTGATCTTATGGGCCACCAAAAGATGTGCTTTCTTTTTTTTTCTTTTTAGTTTGCAACACACGGTTCTACATAATTTTGAGTTCCAGATTTTCTTCCCTCCCTCCCCCTCTCCCTCCCCAAGATGGCATGGAATCCCATATAACTTCCATGTATAACTTGGCATTGAATTAATTTACACACTAGTCAAGTTGTGGAGAAGAATTATGACCAATGGAATGAATCATGAGAAAGAAGAAACAGAACCAAAAAAACCAAACCAAAACAAAACACAACCCAACAACAAATACAAAAGAGAGAAAAAAAAGGGGGGGGGGAGAAAAAGGTGAGCATGGAGTGTGCCTTGATCTGCATTCATACTTCATAGTTCTTTCTCTGGATGTAGATAGCACTCTCCATCGTGAGTCCTTTGGAGCTGTCTCTGCATATTGTGTTGCTGAGAAGAGCAAAGTCTGTCAGGGTTAATCATCACAGAATCCATATATCTGTGGTTGTGTATAATGTTCTCCTGACTCTGCTCTGTTCACTCAGCATTATGTCGTGTAGGTTTTTCCAGGTTGTTATGAAGTCCGTATCATCCCCATTTCTTATAGCACAGTAGTTTTCCATTACCTTCATATACCACAGTTTGTTCAGCCATTCCCCAATTGATGGGCATCCCTTTGATTTCCAATTCTTAGCTACTACAAAAAGAGCCGTTATAAATATTTTTGTACATATGGGTCCTTTTCCCATTTGTGTGATCTCTTTGGGATACAACCCTAGGAGTGGTATTGCTGGGTCAAAGGGTATGAACATTTTTATAGCCCTTTGGGCATAGTTCCAAATTGCCCTCCAAAATGGCTGGATCAGTTCACAACTCCACTAGCAATGTAACAATGTTCCAATTTTCCCACATCCTCTCCAGCATTTATCGTTTTCCTGTTTAGTTATTTTAGCCAATCTGACAGGAGAGAGATGGTATCTAAGAGTTGTTTTGATTTGCATTTCTCTAATCAGTAGTGATTTCGAGCATTTTTTCATATGTCTATAGATATCTTTAATTTCTTCCTCTGAAAACTGCCTGTTCATATCCTTTGACCAATTCTCAATTGGGGAATGACTTGTATTCCCATATATTTGTTTCAGTTCCCTGTATATTTTGGAAATGAGGCCTTTATCAGTGACACTAGTTGTAAAGATTTTCTCCCAGTTTTCTGCCTCCCTCCTAATCTTTGTTGCATTGGCTTTTTTTTGTACAAAAACATTTCACTTTAACATAATCAAAATTATCCATTTTGCATTTTGTAATGCTCTCTATCTCTTGTTGCGTCATGAATTCTTTTCTTTTCCATAAATCTGATAGGTAAACTATTCCTTGCTTTCCCAAATTGCTTATAGTTTCAGCCTTTATTCCTAAATCATGAACCCATTTTGACTTTATTTTGGTATATGGTGTAAGACATTGGTCTATGCCCAGTTTCTGCCCTACCATTTTCCAATTTTCCCAGCAGTTTTTGTGAAATAGTGAATTCTTAGCCCAGAAGCTGGCCTCTTTGGGTTTATCAAAGAGTAGATTGCTATAGTCATTGACTTCTCCATCTTGTGTACCTATCCTATTCCACTGATCCACAACTCTGTTAGCCAGTACCAGGTAGTTTTGATGACTGCTGCTCTATAGTACGGTTTAATATCTGGTATGGCTAGGCCACCTTCTCTAGCATTTCTTTTCATTAATACCCTAGATATTCTAGACCTCTTGTTCTTCCAGATGAATTTTGTTATTATTTTATCCAGCTCTGTAAAATAATTTTTAGGTAGTTCAATTGGTATGGCACTGAATAGATAGATTAATTTAGGTAAAATTGTCATTTTTATTATATTAGCTCAGCCTAACCATGAGCAACTGATATTCCATTTATTTAGATCTGACTTTATTTGTGTGGAGAGTGTCTCATAATTATGTTCATATAGGCCCTGGGTTTGTCTTGGCAGATAAACTCCCAAATATTTTATAGTGTCTACAGTAACTTTGAATGGAATTTCTCTTTCTATCTCTTGCTATTGGGCTTTGTTAGTAATGCATAGGAATGCTGAGGATTTATGTGGGTTTATTTTATATCCTGCAACTTTGCTAAAGTTGTTTATTATTTCAAGTAGTTTTTTACTTGATTCTCTAGGATTCTCTAAATAAATCATCATATCATCTGCAAAAAGTGATAATTTAGTTTCTTCTTTGCCTATTCTAATTCCTTCAATTTCTTTTTCTTCTCTTATTGCTACAGCTAACATTTCCAGTACCAAATTAAATAGTAGGGGTGATAATGGACATCCTTGTTTCACCCCTGATCTTATGGGGAATGCATCTAGCTTATCCCTATTACAAATAATGCTTGTTGATGGTTTTAGGTAGATGCTATTTATAATTTTAAGGAAGGCTCCATTTATTCCTATGCTTTCTAGTGTTTTTAATAGGAATGGGTGTCGTATTTTGTCAAAGGCTTTTCCTGCATCTATTGAGATGATCATATGGTTTCTGCTAGTTTTGTTGTTGATATGGTCAATTATGCTAATCATTTTCCTAATATTAAACCAGCCTTGCATTCCTGGAATAAATCCTACTTGGTCATAGTGTATTATTCTGGTGATAAGTTGTTGCAATCTTTTTGCTAATATTTTATTTAAAATTTTTGCATCAATATTCATTAGGGAAATTGGTCTATAATTTTCTTTCTCTGTTTTGACTTTACCTGGTTTGGGTATTAGTACCATATTTGTGTCATAAAACAAATTTGGTAGGACTCCTTCACATATTTTCCCAAATAGTCTACAAAGTATAGGAATTAATTGTTCTTTAAATGTTTGATAGAATTCACATGTAAAGCCGTCTGGCCCTGCAGATTTTTTCCTAGGGAGTTCATTGATGGCTTGCTCAATTTCTTTTTCTGAGATGTGGTTATTTAGAAATTTTACTTCCTTTTCTGTTAACCTGGGCAATTTATGTTTTTGTAGATATTTGTCCATATCTCTAAGGTTGTCAAATTTATGGGCATATAATTGGGCAAAATAATTCCTAATTATTGTTTTGATTTCCTCTTCATTAGAGGTGAACTCACCCTTTTCATTTTTGATACAGGTAATTTGATTTTCTTCTTTCTTTCTTTTAATCAAATTGACCAAAAGTTTATCAATTTTATTGGTTTTTTCATAAAACCAGCTCTTTGTTTTATTTATTAATTCAATAGTTTTCTTGATTTCAATTTTATTAATCTCTCTTTTGATTTTCAGTATTTCTAATTTGATATTTAATTGGGGATTTTCAATTTGTTCTTTTTCTAGCTTTTTCAGTTGTATGCCCAAATCATCGATCTCCCTTTTCCCTATTTTATTCATGTAAGCATTTAGAGATATAAAACTTCCCCTAAGAACTGTTTTTGCTGCATCCCATAAGTTTTGGTATGTTGTCTCATTATTGTCATTCTCTTGAGTGAAGTTATTAATTGTTTCTCTGATTTGTTCTTTGGCCCACTCATTCTTTAGAATTAGATTATTTAGTTTCCGATTAATTTTTAGCTTATTTTTCCGTAGTTCTTTGTTACAAATAATTCTTATTGCATCATGATCTGAAAAGTATGCTTTGACTACTTCTGCCTTTCTGCACTGGATTGTAAGGTTTTTATGCCCTAGTACATGGTCAATTTTTGAGTATGTGCCATGTACCACTGAGAAGAAAGTATATTCCTTTTTATCCCCGTTTAGTTTTCTCCAGAGGTCTATCATATCTGCCTCTTCTAAAATTGTGTTCACTTTCTTAACTTCTTTCTTATTTATGTTGAGGTTAGATTTATCAAGTTCAGAAAGGGGAAGGTTGAGGTCTCCCAATATTGTAGTTTTGCTGTCTATTTCTTCCTGTAACTCCCTTAACCTCTCCTCTAAGAATTTGCATGCCATACCACTTGGTGCATAAATGTTAAACAATGATATTGCTTCATTGTTTATGGTGCCTTTTAGCAGGATGTAGTGTCCTTCCTTATCTCTTTTAATTAAATCTGTCTTTACTTTTGCTTTGTCTGAGATTAGGATTGCTACACCTGCTTTTTTTACTTTAGCTGAGGCACAATACATTTTACTCCAGCCTTTTACCTTTACCCTGTGTGTATCCCCCTGTTTCAAATGTGTTTCTTGTAAACAGCATATTGTAGGATTATGGTTTTTAATCCATTCTGCTATCTGCTTCCGTTTTATGGGGGAGTTCATCCTATTCACATTCACAGTTATGATTTCTATCTGTGTCTTTTTCTCCATCCTATTTCCCCCTGTTTATGCTTTTGTTTCTCCCTTTCCCCTTCCACTCCTCAACAAAGTTTTGCTTTTGACTGCCGCCTTCCTCAGTTTACCCTCCCTCTTTATTCCCCTCCCTTGTCTTACCGTTTTCCACTTGCTACTTCTCCCCTCCCTTCTGACCACCCCCTCCCTTTTTTCCCCCTTTCCCCTCCTACTTCCTGTAGGACTAGTTAGATTTCTATAATTATCAGGGTATGTTATTCCCTTCTTGAACCAGATCAGATGACAGTAAAGATCAAATACTGCTCTTCTCCCTCCTTTCTTTCCCTCTACTAAAATGTGTTTTTGTGCCTTTTAATTTGGTGTAATTTACCCTTTTCTACTACCTCCTTACCTCCTCTCTCAAAGCCCTCCCTTTACATCTCTTAATTATGTTTTTTATCCTTATATCAGTTATTTTATACAGACATTCACAGTCTAAGTGTATCCCTTTCAATTGTCATAATAGCTGTCCTATTCTCAAGATTGACATATATATGTATACATATAAAACATACATAAGATGATGTAATTCTATATAAAGATGCAAATAATTGCCCTTATTGATTAATAAGGTTTGTGGGGGTTTTCCCCCTGTTTACCTTTTTATGTCTCTCTTGAGTTTTGTATTTGGAAATCAAATTTTCCATTGAGTTCTGGCCTTTTCATCAGGAAGGTCTGGAATTCCCTTATTTCGTTGAATGTCCATCTCCTTCCCTGAAAAATTATGCTTAATTTTGCTGGGTAGTTGATCCTTGGTTTTAGTCCCAGCTCCTTTGCCCTTAGGAATATCATATTCCAGTTTCTCCTGTCTTTTAAAGTGGAAGCTGAAAGATCCTGCACGATCCTGACTGTAGTTCCATGATATTTGAATTGTTTCTTTTTGGCTGCTTGCAGTATTTTCTCCTTGACTTTGTAATTCTGAAATTTGGCTAAAATATTTCTTGGAGTTTTCAGTTTGGGATCTCTTTCAGGGGGTGATTGGTGAATTCTTTCAATGACTATTTTGCCCTCTGGTTCTAGGACCTCTGGGCAGTTGTCTTTGATAATTTCTTCGAAGATACTGTCAAGGCTCTTTTTTTCATCGTGGATTTCCGGTAGACCAATAACTCTTAAATTGTCTCTCCTGCATCTATTTTCCAGGTCAGTTGTTTTCCCAATCAGATATTTCACATTTTTTTCTATTTTTTCATTCTTTATATTTTGTTTTACTACTTCTTGATGCCTCATAGAGTCATTAGCTTCCACTTGCTCAACTCTAATTTTTAATGAGTTACTGTCTTCATTTTGCTTTTGAGTCTCTTTTTCCAATTGGCTGATTTTACCTCTCAGGGTGTCATTTTCTCTATTTAGATTCTGAATCTCCGTAGCCATTTCACCAATCTTATTCTTTAGGGACTTGATTTCATCAGTGGATTTTTTTTTCCATTTTTTCCATTTTTTTTCCATTTTTTCTTTTACCTCCCTAATTTGGTTTTTAAAATCCTCCTTTAGCTCTTCCAGTAATGCTTTTTGGGCTTAAGACCAGTGCGCACTACCTTTTGAGGTATCAGATGTGGGTATAGTGTCATTGTTATCCTCTTCGAAATTGGTATTTTGATCCTGCCTGTCTCCATAAAAAGAATCAATGGTCCTTGATTTTTTTATGTTCTTCATGTTGGTTAGCCTTTTCCTGGCTTTACAATAAATTTCTTCTTTTGGGGCTCAGGGCTCTCTGCCCCAGCTTTCTTATTCTGGGGATTGTGAGTCTCATTGTTGGCTTTGTGAATTATAGCCTTCAGTTTCCTGAGGTGTGGGGGAGGGGGTCTGGCTGCCCGAAATCTCCTCTTCCCCTGGGGTTGTTCTCCAGCACTGTTGCTCTTCAGCAATGGTCTCAGCTCTTTCTTGTTTGAGCTGGGTGTCTGGCACTTCCCCTGCGGGAGCAAGAGTATGTCTGGGCTCCTGGTGTTGACCCCTGCTGTCTCTGCCCTCTGGGACTCAGGTACTCCCACTATTCAGCCACTGAAGCACCACTTCTGTCTCCTCTATTCCAGCGTTTTTTTTGTTTTTTTGTTTTTTGTTTTTTCCCTGAGGAATTCTCTGGGTGGGGAGGGGAGGGATTAGAGCCGTTTACCTGGCCATTATGTCTCCCAGAAGTTCAAGAAGCATTTCATACCCTTGGGCTGCAAGCCTCAGGAGTTGGTATCTCATGGTCGGTGGCACTGGGCTGCCTCTCATCTGCTTCCACAGAGTGCCGTCCTGTGTTGGGAGGCCTGGGGATCTCTGCTGGTTTCCAGCGCCTGGCTTTCTCCCAGCCTGTCTCCCACGTGGGTATCCTGGCCAACCACTTCCACTTTGGTCCTGTCTGGAGCGTTCTCCTAGCCCACAGATTCGTTCCTTCGGCCTTTCAGACTCTCCTGGCTGGGAAATTTGCCCCACTCAGACTTCTCGTGGTTTCTAACTCAAGATGTGCTTTCTATTAGAGTATTGGTGTTATTTCTTCAAGTGGTAGGCTAGACAGAGAAGGATGAGGGCCAAATAATGTAGTCCTGCTATAGACTTGAGACTAAGATGCTCAGGCCTAAGGCTGACTTTCCTTCCTACAAAGGCTCCTGGGAAGCAATTTTGAGTTAAATTAGTCTTCTGATTCTAAGAACAGTGGCAATGTGTGCTTGGGCAGTGTATCAGACATGCATGAACTACAATCTAAGGTTTCTTATAATATAGAAAGCAGCAGAGAGCACAGATGAATTAATCATGAAGCCAAATGGTTGAGACTAACCTTTAAAAAGAAAGCACATCTCAAACATCCCACTGAAGTTCAGACTAAGAAGAAAAGCCCTGTATGTAGCCATGGCACTAATAGACAGGGGCTCAATGAGACCAGTGTCAGGAACCATCTGAGGATGGCCAATGGTGAGCTCCCTGGAATGCTGGCTTAGAATGAAGCAGTGGAGTAATAAAGGAACATGAAAAGATTCAGCTCTTTCTTTTTAGCCAGTTGTTTGCTGAGCCAGCCAAAGCCTCCTTCAATCACATTAGAAAATATCATATGATCCAAATTGTGTTAAAGAACAAGATTTAGTTTTCTGGAGCATGGCTTAAGATACCAGAATGACGGGCTCTGTGGCAAGGAAACGATTTCATCTATGGTGTCATGGGCCATGAGTCAATGAAATGGGACCAACTTTGATCTTCCCCTCAGGACCCCAGTCTCCTGGAAATGATTTACATTTGTTCCAGGCAGCTCCAAACTGCCACTGAGCCAGTCATTCTGGTATCTTAAGCCATGCTCCAGAAAACTAAATCCTATTCTTTAATACAATTTGGATTATATGACATGGGAAACTATAGGCTGTGACATCCTGGGAATATATTGAATGGTTAAAGTTCTTGGAGGTCATGGAGAAGATGAAGAACAGAGTTAGGGGATCATAAGATTAATAAAAATGAATAAAATGTTAATAAAAGTAAATAAGGTAATAAAAGATTATGATAGGGTAGAGGAATCTTGGAGTTGAAGAACTTGGAAAGAGAACATTTGTTTGTGATTGCAAGACCAATGATACAAGGATCCCTGAGTAAACTGAGATGGAGTGTAGTGGATCATTGGAGTTGAGAAGATTGAGGACATGAAAAATTAAGGTGTTTGTTGGAAAATCAGCATGTCTATTAAAGTCCTCTCATTTAAAAGTAGGAGTTGGAGTAGAGATGTAGTCTGTGAGCCAAGCACTGAACTCATTAATAAAAGAGGGAGAATGTTCTGGGCATCAATAGATAATGACTGTCAGGTTCTGGATCGGGTCAGAAATTTATACATCATGAAACTTAAAGAAGTAGAGGCTGCTGAGTGATGGTAGTTGAAGGGAGTTTGAAAATGACAATGGGGAGCAAAGAGTACATCCTTATTCCCATTATGACCTGTGAGTCTAGGACTATGAGAGAAAGTACAGCAAGGACTGGAAAAGATAGCTGGGAATGTGGTGTTATCAGGTTCTCATGTCTCAGTGAGCACTTGAAGATAGAACAAGAGAATAAAAGGTTTGAGGAGAGGAAGTTCATTAATTATGGAGAAGACATTCCAGAAGGTATACCAGAAGGAGAGGGCAGATTTGGAGTGAGATGTTAGGAAGAATATAGGGCAGGAAGATCTGAGTTAAAATCCAGACTCAGACACTTAGTAGTTGTGCGATCCTGGGTAAGTTACTTAACCCTATTTGTCTCAGCTACTTCAACTGTAAAATGAGCTGGAGAAGGAAATGGCAGACCACTCTAGTATCTTTGCCAAGAAAACCCCAAAATAGGGTCATGAAGAGTCAGACATGACTAAAACTACTGAACAACAACAAGGATTGAGTTGTGGATGGAAATGAAGGAACAGACAGCTGGCGTTGGAGGTGAGATTTGTTCTTTGGTAGCCAGGGGTTCAGATCACACCAGTAGGAAGTGTTAGAGTTGGGATTCACACTCAGATCCTGTGACTATCAATTCAGTTTTCTTTCCACTATGCCATAATTGTGGAGAACACAAGTTGTACTGAAAGACTGGAGATGAGCAAATAATAGCTCAATTCTGTAAGAGACGAAAGGAATCTGTAGACCTGGAACCAATAAGATTGAGACCTCTCCCAGAAAAATTCTTGAAAAATTAAGTGGATGATTTATGAACACTTAGGAAGGGAAATAGAAATCACTATGAGCCAGCATGTGTTCATCAAGATTAAATCATACCAGTCTAACTTCATTTCCTTTTTTTGGTACAGTGGTACAATGATAAATAAGGAGAATACTATCCATATAGTCTATCTGGATTTCAACAAGTGATTTAAGTGAGGCAGAGCTGGACAAAGTCTTTGTGTGTGATGGCAAGAGCAATGGTGTGACCATCTTTGAGTGTAGCTGAGGTCATAATGGGTCCTATAAGTCAAGACAACTGGTGATAGGCCAGGATGCAGTGGATGGATGACCTTGGTATCTTCAATATCTGAGCAAACTCTAAGTGCTCCACAAAGCTTACTCCAGTTGCTTCATGGCCATTAGAACATTCTGCTGGGAGAAGTCCTCACATGGGGTAAACATTCTCCCTAATTCACCATGAGTTTGAAGCCTGTTGGTTGGTCACTCTCAACCTTATTTAGCTTGTCTATGAGATGTCTCCACAGATGGGTTAAACCAGATAGAACTGTTGATGATGATATACAAATGGAGCTAAGACAATGGAATTAAGCTTCTTGTTATCAATGTAACAAGCTGTTTGTTTAGGAATTGTGCTTGTAGATCTGTACATTCATGTTGGTAAATTTAATGTTGAGGTCAAAATCCAAGGAGAACAGAGAAACAAATGTAATGGAACAAATATGGAAGGGCACGAGGATCACTCAAAGGTACTGGGAATGGTTATCCTGGAGAAGAGAAAAGTCAGCAAGGACAGGGGAGCTGTCTAATTATTTCAAGGACTGTTATGTGGAGGAAGGATCATGCTTATTCTGCTTAGTCCCAGAGGTCAGAACTAGGACCAATGTATAGATGTTGCAGAGAGACCAGCTTAGGTTTGATGCCAGGAAAAACTTTCAAATCATTAGAAATGTTTCAGAATGGGCTGGGCTGCCATGAGAGGGGATGAGTTCCCCCTCTTTGGAGGTTTATGAACAGAGGCTGGGAGATCACTCATTGGGCATGTAATGGTGATTGGCCCTTAGGGTCCTGATTCTGAGTGATGGAAAAGGGGCAGAAAGTGTTAAGTGTCAAAAATTTTAGATTGTCTATAAACTTTAACTTGGCTGTTGATACTCTAGAGATGCTTGTGCCATGATTCCAATGAGTAGACATACTACTAGAGGAACTGAATCATAATAATAATTTTGTTTTATACAAAACCAGTGTTGCATATGGTCTGGTCCCCTCTTCCAAAGCCAGGTTGCTATACTTCTCAAGATTCTAGGGACCCTGAGAGGTTTGTGGGACATTTCTGGTTTTTACCATTGGAAGTTCAAGTTCCCACTGGTTGTGTTTCTAAAGTGCTTTGGGGTTACCGGGAATCCCAAAATGTCGGGATACAGGGCAGTGTCCACTTGAAAAGAATTCATGCACTCAAACCTTCCAGTCAAAGTGGCAAGGTTTATTCTAACACCAATAGTGCAGGCTAGATTCCTAGTGAATCGGCAACTTAATGGGGGTGAGACTGATACTTATACATAAAAAAGGACTGTGAAAAGATCTGGATGGGATTAAGGAGTGCTCAATAGCCTGGGGTGGGCCAAGAACTGCTGTGAAAAAACTGTCGAGTATCTAGGTGGGCTGGGGTGGGCCAGATGCTTTATGTGAGATACTAATGATCTGGGCTGCTGAAATGGATGGGAAAATTCAGTGACTGAATTGCTTTCAAAGACATGGTCTTTTCCTTTTAGGGGTCCAGGCCCCATCACCCCATCATTCCCATCATTTCCCCAATTTGTATGGCACCAATGACTAGCACCCCAGTTCCATTTAACTACTTAACACCAATTGACTGTTGTAAAGTGATTTTTACTTCAAAAATATAGCAAGAACAAATGTACAAACACTTATCCTCCCCCCAAAACTCTGGGGCATACTCTCCTCTCACCACTTCAGTTTCCGGGAGAGTAATCACAACATTTAGCTCAGTTTCTATACAGCATCAGTCTCACCAAGTTCATAGTTAGATGTTTGAGTCTCAGATGACTCCTTCATCCTGACTATGGTCCTGAAGATCATTCCTGAAAGTTGGTCCTTGCTGTGAGAAACACTGATACCTGTACTGGATGCATATATAGATTCTCTACAATGGGCCACATCTTTGCTTTCACAAAATAGACTGAAAGATGTAGAGAATACAGGGAACCATTATGATTATTATTTATTGATTATAAAGAAGCTTTTGATTCAGCAGAGAAAAACACCACCTTTAATCACTTTTTCCCCCTGTAAGGTATTTCTCTTCCATACATCAAAATCATTTAAGATTGCTCAAAAGATATAACCACAGAGATATGTTTGTGCAACAGCTCTCTTATGATTGTAAAATTAAAAATTGGTTTTAATTCTATTTTGTTAAGATTTAATCAAGCTAGATTTAATATTCCCTTTCATGTTTCTTTCCCCTTGTTAGCTTCACCTACCACCCACAGCCCAGAGAATCTTGCCTAAAGGTCAAGCTTCTTTGTAACCCCACCCATCACCCACTTTTCCAGAGAAACCTGATTAACCTCAAAGGTCAAATTTCAACTCCCATTACCTAAGAGCCTTTGTCTTGTGATTTGAATCACCAGTCTTGGCTATGGTTAAGGGGGTTTTAGAACAGCTAGACTTTGAGCATGGGACACATCTTTGCAGAGGTGGAGACATTACAGATGGTATCATCTGGGTGTGGATATTACAAATTATGTGTTGGTTAATTTTGTTAAACTAGTTTTTTTCCCTTTAAAATTTTTTGTTTTGGTTATAATAGGTTTCTTTCTGGGAGTTGTTGGGGAGAGATATATTGGCATATGAAAGTAATATAAAAATAAAAGATAGCAATAAAAATTTATTTTTAAAAAATGGCCAAAGAAGATAATCAGCTCAGAAAATAGTGAGATGGCATACAGAGCAAGAATAGTAGAAATAAAACATTTCCCACAACAAACTAGGGTGCCTTTTCCCACAAATATATCCAACTTCAGCAAGAAGAGTAGATGCACATGGAGTACACAAATGGAGGGGCACACATGTGGCCAAGGTGCCCTCAAGGCAGCCTGTTGCCCAGCCATTGATGATTCTGTGTTGTGCATGCCAACGCTGACTTTTGTGGTTGGGCCTGCTCTCCACTGGTCTTGTGTAGGATCACAGGAACTTCCCTAACAGTGGAGTCTCTGCTTCAGCCTGCACTAACCTCAACTTCAGTTTCAACTGAAATCCCTAACTAGGGTCCTTGCTATGCTCTTATAGAAAAAAAAAAGCAGCAACCATCATCCCATAACCAACAGAAGCCTTCCTGGTTTTCTCCCTCAGTGTGGGCTCCAAGGTCTCCCATTTCCTTAGCATTCCTGGAGATTCTCATCTCCAGGCATTAGGTAAGGCCCTTAGGGCTTAGTCCTTTCCCTTACCACAATTCCTGATAGGGCTCAGTCCCTATCTCACCCCAGCTGAAGGAGATTAGCCAGTACACTTCTCAAATTCTCATCTCTCCAGTCTAGGCTATAAAGCAACTAATGGTTATTTGCTTTTTACTTACCAAATAGTTCTGTGGTGAGGGACTCCATGGGTTTTAAAATTCCAAGTCTTCATTTCATATAAAATCTTCTTTTTTCTTTGTGTGTAGGAATGTTTATGTTGATAATAATGGTTAAGTTTATAATAAAAAAGGAAATAAAAACATGATTTGGGGTGATGTTAAGAAATAATGCTTCACCCACGCTGCCTCCTACACAAAGCCTCCTCCGTTATTTCTAGTATTCTTGCAACACACTTTATCTCGAGATACTTTATATTGATTTACTTGTGTACATCAAGTGTCACTGACCCCACAGCAGAATGGATGCTCCATGAGGGCAGGAACCCTTTCACTTTGTCATTTTATTGTAGGACAGCACTTTTTGTGAAACAGGTATTTGCTACATGTTTGTTAAATTGATTGGAAGGATGCTTTGAACTAATACAAAAATGCATTGAAAAAAAACTTCAGGTTTTCCTTTCACCCATGTAGATAAGAAGGCAGAGAAAAAAAAACAGAACAAAAGCTAAAGTCAGCTACCCTGTAAATATAAGGTCATCTGGGTGGAACCAGGCATGAGTGTGTGTAGGTGTAAGGGGTGAATGTGAAGGGTGTGTGTGTGTGTGTACGTGTGTGTACGTGTGTGTATGTATGTGTATGTGTGTGTGTGTGTATGGCAGGGGAGGAAATTCAGGAAAGACTGCACCCAGGAGGTTATGCTTGAGCTGAGTTTTGAAGAAATCGATAGGCATTTGCTGATTTCCTCAGCTAAACACTCACACTGAACATTTAACAACCTGCTCTCTTGAGATGATTCAAGCTGGCTTCATTGCTGCTGAATAGAGTTAAGTCTCTGGTGTAATATCACTGAACTCAGTCCTTGACCTTGTTCATAAGATCGTAGATCTAGAGTTGAATGGGGCCTCAGAGATCATTGAATCCAATCCCCTCATTTTACAGGTAGAGAAAACCAGGTTTAGAGAAGTTATTTGCACTAGATAGTGCACTGGCCTTGGAATCAGGAGGACCTGAGTTCAAATAGGGCCTCAAACACTTTACACTTACTAGCTGTGTGACTCTGGGCAAGTCATTTAACCTCAATCACCTCCCCCTCAAAAGTTATTTGACTGGTCCAAGATCACACAGAGAATAAGTAGCAGAGCTGAGATTTGAACCCAAATTGTAAGACTCCAAATCTAGCCCTCTTTCCTTTGCATCATGCTGATACATGCAAACACTGAGCTGTGCCATTTCAAAAATATTGACTGACAGGAAACGAGTGTGCAGATAAGTTTTTGCTTTTGTAGCTGTAACGCGATATGTGAAAAAAAAAAGAAACTGATTTTGAATGAGATGAAGAAACTAAAGAAGAAATTGGAGAATGTCGGAATTTATCAAGTTATAGATCTGGAGGAAGATAGATCCATGCCTTAGGATGTGTCTTGTCTTAGGTCTGATTCCTCGGCTTGAGTAGAAGTGTAGTATCGAGATGAAGAGAGGTTCTAGAACCAATGGACTTTGAGCTGGTCGGTCTGGACTTTGACAATCTGAAGTGTGTCCAGAGGAGAGTGAATTGAAACTATGGCACATGAGGTAGTGAGGCACAGTGGATAATAGAGATCTATCCTCACCATGAAATTTAGTAGCTCTGTAATTTTGTATAAATCACATAACTTCTATGAATCTCAATTTTTTCAACCATAAAATGGAATAATATCCATAACTCTTATTTCATAGGATTGTTGTAAGGATAAAATGAATATATATACACACATATATTCATATATGTATATATGCATATGTATACACACATATATTCATATATGTATATATGCATATGTGTATGTATATACACACACATACACATATCTATGATGTGTTCCACTATATAAATATCATTTATAATTGTTGACAGCAGTGTCATTGTCTGTTGAAGGACCTGGAGACATTTAAGCTGGAGAAAAGAAGACCGAGGTGAGATATGATAGCTGTCCTTAGATATCTGTCATAAGGAAAAAGTGTTAGACTTATTCTTCTCACTTCCATAAAGCAGAACTAGAAGCAATGCGTGGAAGTTACAGGAAGGCAGATTTTTGGCTTGATATATAAAAAACTCGTTAATAACTAGTATACTTCAAAACCAGAGGCTGCCTAGTGAGAAAATCAGTCCCTTGTCACTGGTAGAGTCCAAGCAGAGAATAGGTGAATAATTGGAGATATTATTGATTCATCCAGTAGGCCTCTGAGTCTATACCAACTCAAATTATTCCAATTAGTTATTAGAGATGAGGCCTTGCGAAATCCCACTGGATGCAGTACCACTGGTGAATCTTGGCAAAAGGACAATGACTCACCTTAGTTATAGGAGATAGGGGAGCCACCTTCTGCTCCTCCCCTTTAGTCTCAGCTTTCCTCAAAACTCTGAAGACAAAATGTAGTTCATCTGATCAATGATCAGACTTTGAGGGCTGGATCAGACATTTCACTTATGCCAATTTGACCAACTACACACATCTATAGTCTGAACAAAGCCATTCTGACAGCACTCTAGGAATGCTCCACAAAATGTGCTCTGAGACAGGCAGCACCTAAAGATATCCTTTAGTCAACTTTCTAAGAAAAATTCAGCTAGGGTAAGGGAGGCCTCAAAGAAACATTAGCTCTCAGGGCATAAGTTACATGGAGGAGAGACTCCAGGGCACTGCATCATGGGGGAGGATACAAAGACCCTAGAATACAGGGAATCCACTTGAGGAAGACCACCACTGAGGGAGGGAACAGGTAGGCCAGTCCCAGGAGGAGTTCACTTTGGGACCAATTGGTCATGGGGTGAGGGGGAAGGTAGCCTCCCCTTTTAACTAATTATTTTTGCTAAGTGCTAAAATCATCTCACCTGCTGAAGCTATCCAAGTGCTACACACTCTCTAAATTTAAGTGTACTTAGGAAAAGCCTCATCCACCCCACCCAAAGTTCCAGTTGTTTCTCATACACACACCTCTGACGTATCTGATTAACATTTCCCAGAATGTACAACATAGGCCCCTGGTATGGCTGCATAGCTGGTTTCTGCTTTGCTGTTTGCTGTGACTTCTGGAAAAGGAAATGCTGTGCTGTTTTAGTGTACAGCATCTGGTCCTTCATCACAACTAGCAAGAATCCTCCTTTGACAACCATCTTTAACAGAAAGAAACCTCTGTATGTGCCTATACACTGTCTCTTCAACAATAAGGGGAGTCTTATGCAAATGTCTAGACTTGATCCCCAGGGTACATTAATAATCAATCCCTAATTAGGAATATGTACTGTGAACACATGAACAAAACACATATACTATTTCCCTTATTAACAAACATTTATTGAATATGTAGCATGTATAAGATACTACGGATGATACAAAGAAATTATAAAAGGATCCCAGCCCTTCATAAACTTACAATCCAGTTAGAGTGATGGACCTTATATGTGAAAATATATGTGAAAAATATGTGTATATTGACATATACAAATGATGTCAATGCAATTACAAACACATGCCTTCTTTGTTATCCCCAGCTTTACAGATGAAGCAACTAAGGCCCGGGTGGACTCAAATTTGCTCAAGTCAAAGCAGTGTGGTAGGGAATGTAGAATTCTGTGCCCTTGATCTTGGTTCACCAGATTGGGCTCTTTTCTAGCTTGGCTCCTTTCTAAGAAGAGCACATGATCATACAAATGGACCAAATGAAAACTTCCCCCTAGTTTAGTCTTTCCAACCTTTCCTAGACTTCTACATGTAGGCAGATCCACCTAATAGCTTTAATTGAGTCCATGAAAAGCCAGCTTTAGGTGAAACAGTAAAACTGGAGCAGCTCTCCTGGGAAGTGGAGATTAGGAGCCAGAGACCGAAAACATAATTGGGGCAATTTTTATAAGGGAGTGTGCTTGTAATATCTTAACTTCAAAATGTACCTGTAGCAACATTGTTAATGGTGTGTTTTTTGGGGTGGGCATTAGTAATGTCACTGGCTTGGAATGATCATTCCTTCTATTTGCATTACCCCTCTATAAAGTGCTTTTCCATTATTAGAACATTCTCATGGGAGGTTTGAGGGGCGGGGTTATAGATTTGGGACTGGAAGGACCCTAGAAATCATCTAGTCCAGGACTTCTTAAACTTTTCCCACTCACGCCCCCTTCAGTGCTTCTTAAACTGTGGGTTGTGACCCCATATGGGGTAGTCCAACCCCTCATTCTACAGATGAGGAAGCAGGCCCTGAGAGGCTGTTATTTTCCCAAGCCCACACATAAGCCTGGCTTTGCTGGTATTAGGCCCAAGGACAGACGCAATTGGACCCAAATCCTTCGACGCCAAATATATGGTGTTTTCTGCTGTACCACACTTCTTCTTAGGTAGGTAGGCCACATACCATCATTATTATGCCCATTTGGCAGATACAAAACTGCGGTAAAGGGAGGTAACTTACAAATGACACATGAACTTGGTAGAAGCAGAGCTCATCCCTGGTTCTCCCGGCTTGCAGGTCTATGCTCTTTCCGCCAGGCTCCAACTGCTCAAAAGCAGTTCCTTTCTTGCTTTTGCCCATCCACCACCACTTTCACACAGTTCCTTTTGCCCACTCATCACCTCTTTCCACCTTTCACCAGATGGCTCATATTGAAAAATTCTCAGTCCTTCATTGAGTTAAGTCACTGCTATGTGGTTAGAGAAGTTAAAGTCTCCATCCTGGTTGGTGAGCTTCTGCTCGGTATTCAGTGCCTTTGCCTCATTTCCGTGCTCAACGTTGAGCTTCCCCTCTTCAGCCATTGCTGGCACATTGATATAGTCATCAGAGTCTTCACTATCCATTTCTCCAGATGTCTCTTGGTTGTTTCCATCCTGTTCTAATGGCTCAATATTCTCATAATCCCAGAAGTCAAGTGAGTTCTCTCTTGGCTCTTCACATTGACCATCAAAAGGGACACTGGGAGTCCAACCCAGCATGCCTCCTATATTTGTTGATGTCAACCCTTCCCCTGCATGTGGCTTTTTCCTATTAGGCTCAGCCCATAGGACATTGTCATAAGCCCGAAAGTCTTGAAAGGTCATCCAGTGTTGTCTGTCCTGATCCTCCTCCTTATCTGCTGCTGGCACATTTACGTAGTCATTGGAGGACTGGGAAGAACCTTCTGCATCCCCTTGATAGTCACTGTCCTCAAGGCTAGAGTGTTCATCCCTAGAGCTGCTGTCTCTTTCTACACTGGGTTTACTCTCCTCAGATGTTTGAGGGTCCTGGAGAGTCACAGACAAGATGTTCATTGCGCCTGGATTACTGGAAACTTCTTTGGCACTGGGCACATTGACATAATCCTGTGAATCCTCTGAAGAGGTGCTCATGCTTTCTATGGATGCCCCAACATTGACATAGTCTACTGCATGGATGAGGTTCCCATGGACCTGGGATATAGCAGTGTTGTCATAGATGCCAATTTCATATCCAACAGCAGGGACACTGGCTCTGCATGACTGGAGGACATGAACTCTTGGTGAGAACTGTAAGGAAGCAGAGAAATGATTTAAATGTACCAGAAAGGAGTATGGAACATTAACATAGTTTTTCTTTTCTTTTTCCTTCTCATGTTCTGATGTGTTACAGCTTTTGGTTTTTTCCTTCATGGTGCTATTTCTAAGACCTTCTGTAGCCTTAAAAATGGCTATGTCCTGGGCCAAGGATCCAGAAAAGGTTTATTGTTTTCTAGTCTGTTTCATGGATATGTAATGAACATATAGGATATAGGGTAGAGGTGATTCCTATTCATTTATGTGTTGGACTTGATGAGCTCTGGGGTCCTTCTCATCCAATCCCAAGTTTCTGTGATTATTATATTGTGATACTGTATGGAGACATACAGTTCTTTAAAAAAAATATATATATCTATACATACATACATACATACATACATATACACACACACATATATATAGTTAAATATATAGTTCTTTAATGTTTGAAAGTTACTATATAAATATTATTTTATAAAATTAATAAAGGTAAACTGAGGCACAAGATTCTGAGCTTAATCCCTTGATAGTGACATGTGTAAATGTTAACTAAGTGGGTCAGACTGGCAACCTCAGTGAAGTCGGCAACCCCAATGAGAAGAAGGGGACCCTCCTTATTGACATACAACAAGTAGGCATGGGGAAAAGGTGATAGGTTGTAGAGCTGGAGCAGGAACATTACGATTGGCTATACTAAGAAAGGCAGGCTGGCATTCCTGGGAGGCTAATCACTGCCCCTCTCTATCAATTAAGAAATGTTAATTGTTTGATGAAATGCATCCTTTCCAATTTTTGCTAGGGAATCAAAATGACCACACTTTCTGTCTTCTTGGAACAGCTTAAAAACTCCCCTAATTGCACAGGGACAGGCAAAGACAGCCAACATATCTTTTGGGGATGTTACCAAGTTAATCTGTGGAGCTTAAAGATAACAAATATGTTCTGGAAGTATTCCAGGAGCTACAGTTATGAGAGATGATAATGTTTCTTTTAATTATAACTTTAAACTAACTCAGAGGGAAAGCAAAATTCCTGAGCTCAACTCAAGGACTAGAAAGGCAACTTTAGGAATCATAGTATTAATACTAGTATTACATACTAGTAATATAATACTAGTAATAAATTAATTTAATTTTCTTCAGAGGTTACATACTGGACATAAAAGCACAAAAGCCAAGAATTCGTTGTTACTGGGGAAAATTATATATGTGTGTATGAATGTGTATATATATTTTGTGTATATACTATGTGTGTGTGATAAATATACGTGTATATGTGCGTGTGTGGGCATGTAGGCCAAGAATACGGAGGGGTGTGTGTGTGTATGTGTGTGTGTGTGTTTGTGTTTGTGCATGCATGCCTGGGTCTTACCACATGCTCAGAGTCAGGATTGTTTGAATTTCTGGGAATGAGACTCTCCGTGCTGAAAATACGAATGTTTCTTGAGTGACGCCGACCTTAAAGACATGGAGAAGCAAGAATCAGAGAACAAGCCTGAGAAGAGAGGTTGATACCAGCTTAGATGAGATGTTTCTCCAATTTATGTTCTGGGAGGGGGGTGTATGAAACAAATACAGATAACAACAACAACAACAACAAAACAGCTAGCATTTATGTAGTTTAGCAGCTAGGTGGCCCACTGGATAGAATGCCTACCATGGAATCATGAAGACCTGAGTTCAAATCCAGGCTCAGACACTTACTAGCTGTGTGACCCAGGGCAAGTCATTTAACTTTGTTTGCCTCAGTTTCCTCATCTGTAAAATGAGCTGGAGAAGGAAATGGCAAACCACTCCTGTATCTTTGGCAAGGAAACTCCAAATGGGTCACAAAGAGTTGGACACAGCTGAAGTAACTGAACAACAACAACATTTGTGCAGCTCTTTAATGTTTGAAAATTACTTTATAAATATTATTTTATTCTTACAACAACCTTAGGAGGTAGGTGCTATTATTATCCTCATTTTATAGTTGAAGAAACTGAGGCTAACGGATGACTAAAATTATTTTACCAGAACCTCATACCTAGTAAATATCTTAGGCTGGATTTGAACTCAGGTCTTCCTGACTCCAGGTCCAATCTTTTGACCACTGCCCCCTAACCCTAACCTAACATGATAAATTATTAAGGGTTAAGAAAGGAATAATAATGAAGAACTTACGTGAGGTCTGAGGGGAAGGCTTGCTATCGATTGAGGAAATCAGAGAGAAGCCCATTAAGTTGGGCAGCTCTTCTTTCTAGGTTCTTTCTCTTGGCAATTTCATTAGTTCCCATGAGCCCAATTTTCATCTTTGTGCAGACAACTCCCAAATCTATTTGTCTCACCTTCATCTTTCTCCTGACCTCAAGTCCCACATCTCCGACTATTGGCTTGATAGCTTTATATGGATATCCCATAGGTGTCTCAAATTCAACATATCCAAAATGAACACACTTTCTTTCTTACTAAACTATTTTTCTTCTAATTTTACTATTTCTGGTAAGGCCTCCTTCCTCCATCATTCTCTAGTAAACTAGGTTTGCAGCATGGGGATTGTTCTCAATTTTTCACTCTCACTCACCACACTCCACTTTCCAGGTTCAGTCAATTGTGAAGGCTTATCAATTCTACTTCAGCTCTCTTTAACCTGAACCTTTTTCTCTATCCACACTACTACCACCCAATTTCAAGTCTCAGAGGCCAGACTATTTCAATAGCCTCCTAATTGTTCTCCCTGTATCCAGTTTGTTCCTCCCTTCTATGAAGTTTCTAAATTGGTAAATATTTTTTTTGAGATTGATTCCCTTTTATCTCCCAGGTTAAAAGTGCAGTGTCCACTCATGTCCTTGATCCCAATACCAAGTAGAATAAAACTTTTTACCTGCTCAATTTTCCTGACCAGTGCTGGTTAACCTCTCCTTAGACACAGTGGTGGCCCTCCATTCCCAGGCACTCACCATATTAGTCCCATATCCAGTGTGGATATACAACAGACTTTAACCCTACTACAACTCAGAATTCCCAATCTCAAGTGACCTACTACCAGCATTAGCCTCCCTGGCAGCAGAAACTTCAGGTGAACCCTAGCATGCCTGGCCCAGGTTAGTATTCCTAAAATGCAGATATGACCATCTCACTTCCCTGCTCGAGACACTTCAGTGACTACCCATTGCACTTAGGATAAAATACAAACTCTTCTGTATGGTAACTAAAGTCCTTTGTAATCTGGCTTTGGACTATTTTGCCAGGCTTATTACACATTACTGCCCCTTGTGCACTCTATGTTTCAGCCAAACTGACCTACTGGGTTTTCCCCATACTTATCCTTCCATCTGTTATTCCCAGGCAAGGCTGAACCTGGTGCCTGGCATGCTCTCCCTATGCATTTCTGCCTTGGAACCCTGGCTCCATTCAAGGCTTTGCTCAAGTTCTATCTTCTTCAAGAGATGTTCCTGTTTCCCCCAGTTATTAGTTCTCTCTGCCCCCAACAATCACTGTGTATTTTTTCTTATAGCCTATATTTACTTATCTGTGAACATATTGTGTCTCCCCAATAGAATATTAGCACCCTGAAGGCAGGGACACTTTTGCAATTGCCCCTCTAGTGCCTAGCACTGTGCAAGAAACATAGTAGGTGCTTAATAAATGCTTGTTGATTGATTGACCAAAGGAATGAGTGATATAACCAGACTTCTGTATAAGAAAGATTACTCTGGTAGCTAACCTGATACGCTTGTGACCAGAGGGTTAGAACTGAAGTTTTGTTTGTTGCTTCCCACTCCCCATCCTGAGTTAAGCTAGAAGATGATGACCAGTGACTGGGTAAAGCTAAGTCATGTGCATTTTCATAGTTTATCTTCTTCTGTCTCCTTAATTCTGGGGGTACTTCCCCTTTCTCACCCTGTTTGGATTTTCCCACTTTTCCCAGACAACCTTTCTGTAGCTCTCTAGGGCCAACTCATTGGAATTACATCTTGAGATTCATTGGTCTCATTCTTTTTGTAGCATTCCAGAGTAACAATAAAAGCAGAAAGATCTCTGGACTAGGAGTCAGAAGAGTTGTTTCTGAATCTTGGCTCTGCCACTTACTAGCTGTGTGATCCTGGACAAATCACTTAACCTCTCTTGGCCTATTTTCACAATATACAAATTGAGGAAATTGGAATAAATGATTTGAAAGGTCCCTTTCAGATCTAAATTTGTGCTCCTTTGAAAGCTTAAAGAGATGCCAGTTCATTTTTCTGTGGACCCAGGAACATGAGAGGAGAACCTACCAGGCCTTGCTTGGCTTTGGGGCAGAAAACCATAGATGTTCTTTGCGCGTTCTCTGGATTGAGACAGTGTCACCAAGGGAACAACAGTGACCCGGAAGTAAGATACCCGTTCTATAAGGCAATAGGATGAGAGAGATGTCAGTAGCATCTGGGCTGTTGGGTTAGATGGGGCCTTGTCTCTTGGGCTCTCCTCTTGGGCAAGGATTCTACATGGGAGATTGTCTTGCTCTTACCAGAAGACTAGTCATTTTCCACATTAGGTCAATACCATAGAACTAAGTAGAGACAGTAAGAGGTCTTGAGGAGGAGAAGGCATCCAAGAATAGTGGGTTTGATTCATTTTTTCATATTAAGTGAACAACACAAAAATACAAGCAAACCTGCACTCAAATCATCACTGACAATTTTGAAATCAATTAAATTTAAATTTAATTAATTAATTAAATTAAAATTAAAATTCTTTTGAGAGGACTAAAGCTCTACCTCTTGGGTGGGATTTGTAGTGTCACCACTAGCAATTTTTGCTAGCCCAGATGAGTGGCATGAAACCTAACCTCAATTCAGTTGGGAGTTTCTCGGTGTGGTAGAGATGTCAGGATATCCTAGGGCTTCTACTGGGGAAGCCACTGCCAGGGCTGGGGGAGGGGAGGAACTTACCTTGGTTAAGGCAGTGATGGTTATATTAAAGAGTCAGGGGAAAGAAATTGCCATCCGGTAGCTTCCTATTTTAATTAATCATTCTTGCTAACTGTGTGCCACTCAGTTGTTTCTGTGTTACTGAGTACTGTTAATGTGACCTTTAAATTTCCTCTTGTAGAGACAAAGTCCTAGTCACCTTGTCCTAGTTCCAGCTCTGGGAGTATGTGAGAACTGAATAGGACTTTATGCAATTAGTCTGCCTTTCCAAATGGAGCTGGGGTGGGAAGTTAAATAGCTTAAAGGTGGACTTTAAATAACAAGGATAACTTTCATACATGATCTAAAGACACACATGACTCACGTTTTTTCCATTTATTCCAGAACCACAGAGTGAAGAGGAGAGCGGTGACGAAGAAGATGGCAAGCAAGCCCGCAGCCACAGAAGACAGGACACTGGGTTGGTCTTTAAATCTAGGAGAACCCACAATTAATTCAGGCTCCTTCTCCCCAGGCTGAGTGGGGCTTTGTGTATTTGCTTGGCATATCAGAGCACCCTAATCAGTGGATTCCACCCCTGACTATACATCTTCCTCCAGTCTAATGACCCATCTCATCTGTCATTCTCTGTCAGATCCTCTACTCCAGCCTGGGCTGCTGTGTTTGCTATCCACACTATATGTCTTGCTCACTTCTGCCTTTGTGGAACAACTTAGAGGTGACTGGAAGATACCTTAAAGATCATCTAGACATAAGGATGGAAAGACAGACAAGATACTTAATAATGTGTGCCAGGCACTATGCTAAGTGCCCGCGATACAAATATAAGCAAGCAAGGCAGCCCTTCCCCTCAAAGAGCTTACATTCTAACTGGAGAAGACAACAAATGAAGGGGAATTGGTAAGGGCATCTGGGTGTGGAGGTGGCCAAGAGCTGGTAGAGAAGCTGGGTTCTTGGAAAAATAAGGCAAAAACTCCACCGACTATCTGAGCTGGCAGACCTAGGGAATAGTCCAAGGTTGGGGTGGGAGAAAAGAAGAATGAAGCAGGATGGGGGTTGGGGGAAAGGGAGTAGAAGTGGCATGGCCTAAATCTCTCCTTTTATACAAGAGGAATGGGGCAGCTAGGTAGTACAGTGGATGGAGTGCCCACCCTCTAGTTAGGAGGAGAACCTGAGTTTAAATCTAGCCCCAGATACTAGCTGGGTGACACTGTTTGCCTCAGTTTCCTCATCTGTAAAATGAGCTGGAGAAGGAAATGGCAAATTACTCCAGCATTTTTGCCAAGAAAACTCCAAATGAGGTCCCAGAAAGTTAGACACAACTAAAAAGACTGAACAACAAATAGATGAGGAAAATAAGGCCAAGCTCAGTAAGGAACCCAATTCAAGAAAACACAGCTAGTTAATGACGGGGCTAAAAAATTAAAGAGTCAGATCTCTGGCCAAGAGTGTTTTCCAAAGTATTTTGATCTCTCTCTTTCCTCCTCCTCCAATGAGCCGTACAACCTTGCTCTCCTTTAAAACATTCTCAAGGCTCATCTCCTCCAAAAAAGGTTTCATTCATTTGTTTATTCAATAATAATTTAAGTACCTGCTATGCACAAAGGACTCCTCAGCAGGCAGGCATGAGAGATGCAAAAGTGAAACAAAACAAAAATCAAAGAATAGGCATTTATAAATTGCTTCCTATGTGCGAGGAACTGTGCTGTGCATCCTGGGCCATCTCCAGTTGTCCTGATCTATATCTGCCCACTGGTCCAGATGGCTCTGGAGGAGAAAGTGAGGCTGGTGACTTCGCACAGCCCTCCTTCACTTAAATCCAATTCACTTGCAAGTCAGGGCATCATCTGATATCATGATCCTCTTTGAGAAAGAAGGATAAACAACAACAAACAGCCTATGTGCAAGGCAGTGTGCTAAGTGCTAGAGATACAAAGAAAAAGCAAAGAGGGGAGGAGGACTAATACACATGTACAGATCAGAAAAATCAAAGTATAAAAAAAACTGTGCAAAGTAACGTTAAGAGGGAGACTCAGGGAATCAGAACAGGCCTCCTGCAGGAGGTGGGATCTGAGCAGCGAGCTTTGAAGGAAGCCTGTGAGCCTAAGGCAGGGCTGAGAAGGGAGTGCCTTCCATGTGTGAGCCAATGTCTGGGCAAAGGTGTAAAGGCAGGAAATGAGATTGCATGTATGGAGAACAGCTGGCAAGACAGTCTGAATGGAAAGTGTAGCTAGAACCAGATTATGAAGGGTTTTAACAGCCAGGCTGAGGATCTTATATTTTTACCCTAAAGGCAATAAGGAGCCTCTGAAGAAGTTTGAGTAGGGGGTGACATGGTCAGGTTTGTTTTGTTTTTGTTTTTGACTTATTTTTTAGGAATATTAATGTGTCAGCTATATATGGAGGGTGGACAGGAGAAGGGAAAGACGGCAAGCAGAGAAACTGATTCAGGGGATATTATAATAGTCCAAGTGAGAAATCTAAATTAGGTTACAGGACCTGTGAATGGAGAAGAGGGAACAAATGCAAAAGATGGCTTGAAGGTACCATTGACAAAACTTGGCAAATGATAAGTATGGGGTGGGGATGGGGAGAAGGTGAGGAAGGAGGAGGAGCCGAGGAAGAATCAAGAACATTTCCAAGATTAGGAACTGAGTGATTGGTAGGATGATGGTACGCTCAATAGAAATTTAGAAGTTTAAAGTGGGGAAGACAATGAGTTCCATCTTGGACATACTGAATTTGATGTTCTTATGGGACATCAGAGTGAGATGCCAAATAAGAAACTGGAAGTGTAGGAATTGGAATTCAGGACAGAGATTAGGTCTGGAGATCTCTCTGTCTCTGTCTGTCTCTCTGTCTCTGTCTCTGATTGTTATTCAGTCATTTCAGTTATCTGACTCTTTGTTGCCCTCATTTGGGATTTTCTTGGCAAAGACTCCAGTGGTTTGCCATTTCCATCTCTAGCTCATTTTACAACTGGGGCAAACAGGGTTAAGTGACTTGCCCAAAGTCACACAATTAGTAAGTGTCTGAGGCCAGATTTGAACTCAAGAAGATGAGTCTTTCTGACTTCAGGCCAGGCACTCCATACATTGCACCACCTAGTTCTCTCTCTCTCTCTCTCTCTCTCTCTCTCTCTCTCTGTCTAATATACATATATGTATATGTATGTGTTTATATATGTATGCATTCACACTTATATAGAGACTATATATTCACATATAAGCATACATACATACATATATATGTGTGTGTGTATATATATATATGCATATATAAATGTGACTCATCTGCATAGAGATGATAATTAAACCAATGAGAACTAACAAAATGGACAAGGAGGAGAGTATAGAGAGAAGAGAAAAGAGGTCCTAGGGCAGATAATAAATACAATACTTGCAAAGGCAAAAAATAAAACTCCTTGCCCTTATGGAGCTTAAAATAAATCCCAGCCATTTCTAGTCCCTTCATTCACTCTACTCCACCTCCCCTCTCCTCCTACACATACCACTTTAGCATTATCTACGTAGTTATAGATTCAGTTGTATGCTAGGTCTACTGGAATGCATATCATGCTAATGTATCTTATCATATATACATATGATCATCAATGTAGCAACATACATATATATATTATATATAATACAGTATCATATGTCTTATACAAGGAAGCCATTCCTACATCTTGGCAGATGGTCCATAGCAACAGTGTTTTGCTAATATGGTTACATTGAATTATTAAAACAAAACAAAACAAAAACCCCTCTTGAAATGTGTATCTTCCCCAGTTCTTGTTTCATACAGTAGTAGCTTTCAAGACAAGGATGCTGTTGTATTTAAGGAGTGATTTCACTTGCAACATGATTTCCTTATGAATCTCTGAAGTAGGTAGTACAAGTATTGTTATCCTTCATTTTCTATAAAAAAGAACAGTCTCAGGAAAGGTCAAGCAAGTTGCCCAAGGTCACACTGTTAATAAATGGCCAATCTGGGACAAGTTCAGGTTCTATCTGTCTCTAAGTACAGTGTGGCTTCTAGAAAACCATACTGCCTTACCTAAGCTAAAATATTCGACTTCCGGCAAAGTCTGGACTAGTAGATTTATTTTTTCCCCATTGAGGGAGCAGGAGATTGGGATCATCGATTATCAACATGTATCAAGTGCTTACTATGTCCTAAGTGATGCATAGACTAAGAGATGATAGCTCTAAAGTTGGGGGAGGGAAATGACTTGTCAAGCTAGGGAGACAAGTGGGAACAGGCCCAGAGCTGAGGTAGCGATAAAATTTGGCCATTCTAACTTTCCCACCCTCATTTGGGTTTGCTCCTCACTCCTCTTCTCTCATGAGTTCCCCCACCACAGGGGATGAGGGAACAAAGAAAGTCTCACCAGGGTTTCCATGGGCTTTTTGGCAGTCACAACTAAGCAGCAGCTGAGTGGGTTCACCAAAGGTGTCTAGAGGAGTGTACTCTGCGGAGGGACTGTGTCTCCTAAATCCTCTAGACACAACTGAGAAGTGGCTTATATTAGGTGTGATCCAAGGTCATGGCTAGAATTACCTCAGGCTGGTTTTGATGTTGAAACTTGGGTTGATCATCTCTCTGACTGAACAAAACCTGTAGGTAGCCATACTTCTCAGTCAGTGAGTGAGTTAGTCAATACTTATGAAGTACCTACTTTGTGCCAGGCACTGTGCTAAACACTGGGGATACAGAAAGAAGCAAAAGACAACCCTCGTCTTCAAGGTTAGTTTACAATCTGATGAGGGAAATGACAAGAAAACAAATACATATCAAACAAGGTATAATATAGGAAAATTAGGAAATAATTAAAATAAGGAAGGCCTCAGAATTAAGAGAGGTTGAAAAAGTCATCCTGGAGAAGGTAGGATTTTATTTGGGACTTGAAAGGATCCAGTGAAGCCAGTAGATGGAAATGAGGAGGGAGAGGATTCCAGGAACAGGAAGACAGCCAGGGAAAATGCTCAGAGCCAAGAGATTAAGTGTCTTCTTCAAGGAAAAGCCAGAAGGCCAGTGTCACTGGATTGAAGAGTGAAGGGCAGGGAGAAAGGTATAAGAAAACTGGAAAAGTGAGGGGGTTGAGGGCCATAAGTTTTAAAGGGCTTTGAATGCTGAATAGAACATTTTGCATTTGATTCAGGAGATAATATGGGGGTGACATGGTCAGGTCTTCACTTTAGGAAAATTACTTTGGTAACTGAATGGACGATGGATTGGAGTGAGAGACACTTGAAGTAGACAGACCCACTAGCAGGCTATTGTAATAGTCCAAACATAAGCTGATAAGGGCTTTCACCGTGGCTATATCAGAGGAGAAAAGGGGCCATATTCGAGAAAGATATTATAGAGGTAAAATCGACAAGCCTTGGCAACAGATTGGCTATGAGGCATCAGAGATAGTGAGAAGTTGAGCATAACACCTTGGTTGTAAACCTGAGAAACTGAAAGGATGGTGTTACCTTTAATAGTAATAGGGAAATTAACATGGGGTGGGGTGGGGAGGGATGTTTACAGGAAAGTTAATGAGTTCCGTTTTAGCCATGTTGAGCTTAAAGAGCCTACCAGAAATCTAGTTCAAGATGTCTGAAGAAAAACTTAAAATGTGAAACTGGGGGTCAGTAGAAAGGTTAGAGCAGGACAGAAAACTTTGAGAATCATCAGCATTGAGATGGTAATTAAAACAAGGTTGATGATGAGATCACTAAGTGAGAGGGAGAGGAGAAGAAGGCCTAGGTAGAAGCCTGTGGGTCACCTATGGGTAGAAGGTGTGACATGGATAAGGATCCAGTGAAGGAGACTGAGAAGGAGCAGTCTGATAGGTAGGAAGAGAACCAGGAGAGAGAGGTGTTCCAAAAACCTAGAGAAAAGAGCCGATCTGATCTAATTCAATCCAATGAATATTCCAACTCTCCTGCTTGACCAAGAATGAACCAAAGGAAATGACTGAAGCTGAAGTTAGTACTGAAAAGCATTGCTAGGGAAACTGTGTCATTAAGGGGGAGCTGGGTTTCAGTGAAGATGGAAGATGAAAGAAGTTGGAAGGAATGAGGAAGGAAAAGATTTAGGATAAAGGGAAGTTTATTGCCTATGGAACAGGCATTCCAGAGGGCACAGTGGAAAGGGTGGGTATGTTTGATTGGGCCTTTGGGGTGAGAGTGTTAAGGGGGATAAGAATAAGGAATTAGGAAGTGGGTGGTGAGGAATGGGGTTTGGATGATGGCCTATAACCTCTCTAAGCAAGAAGCTGCCCGGGGACATTCTTATGAGAAATGTGCTGCACCTTCTGAGGCACAGGAGAATGTAAGCTCCTTGAGAGCTTTTCTCTTTGTATCTCCAGTGCCTAACATAGTGCTGTACACATAGTAGATGCTTTAATTGCTTGTTGAATTGAATTAAATTGAGTTTAGCCCCCAGTATCCCCCAAACATAGATTAACTAGTTTCTGTCATCCAACTTCTTGGCTCCAAGCAGGACAGAATTTAAAATGCACCCCATAGTTGGTTTTTTTCTTCCCCTGGGAAAATCCCCCACTTAGGCTGCTGTCTAGTTTTTACAAAGATGCCCACAGTCCTTCCACTCTCCTCCTCTGACACAAACCACCGAACAGATAAAATTAAGTGTGTCTAGGTAGTTTTAGCGGCAACAGCAATGTCAAGAAGGGACCTTCCCAAAGGAAACCTTTATCCTCTATTTAAGCCAGTGGTGAGGAGAGCTCCATCCACTAGCTAGCCCATTAAAGCAAATCTTGAAATGAATACTCACCCACTGGGGCTACCAACAGTTTGTGGGAGCGTGGTGTATTCCATCATCTTCTGTTTGTTCCTGGTGGATGGAAGGTTGGATGTTTCCATTGCAGGTTAAATTGCTAAATGAACACCTAGGTTGGAGAAAATAGATCATCTTTTAGCTCTAGGTCCTCTCTCTCCCAAATCATCATAGTCTTCTCTGCTGTTGATTTCTAATAATGGGTAGCTAGCCAGCCCTCTTTAATACAGAAAACCTTTTGAGTTATTGATTCCCTAGAGCAAAAGTGAATTTGTCTGTTATTCATATCTAATTATGCTGAATCCAATCATCTTATTATCAGTTAATACCAAACTCCATTGCAATCCTGCTAGTATTTGGGGCTCATTCTTTCAAGTGCTCCCCCAATTCCTTTTTCTTTCCTTTTGGGATCCTCCAATTTGATTTTTTTTAAAAATTAAACTCACAGAATTAGAGGATCTAGAGGAACCTTACAGATCATCTAGTTTAACTCCTTCATTTGCAGACAGGTGAACTGAGACCCAGAGCAAAGAAGCAACTTGTCCAAAGCTTCAGCGTGATTTAGTGGAGAGGATGATGAACTTGGAATCAGGAAAACCTGGATTCACCCGTGGCACTTATTAGCATAGTGAGAGATACATCATTTACCTCTCTATGCCTCATTTCCTTTGTCCTTCTAGCTCTAAATCTTTCATGCTGAGTTGAAGAGCCAAAATTCAAACCTATGTCCTCTGCCTCCCAGTCCAGTTCACTTTCCACTGTAATATGCTGCCTCTCCCACAAAAAAATCTCCCTTTTTTCCATTCCTTTCTTCTCAGTGTTCCTGATCCTACCATCCTTTTCTCAACAAACTCCTTGGATGAACTCAGTTCTTGCCATATCTGTCCTGGGCTGGTTGGCCTCAGCTGCAAGAGCTAGGTGAATTCCTCCTATGTGCATCCACTCTATGCTGCAACCTGTGACCTGCCTCTGGATCCAGAAGTGGTTTAGGAGATATTTTGTGATCTTTCTTCCTTGTGGGTGGGCATGTGGGTGAGGAGTGTGGTATGTGAAGCACTGAGTGAGGGAGAAGGCCAAGTGATAGAAAGGAAGCCCTGCTAAGAAGTAGAGCCTCCTTATGCTGTTAGAAAGTAGCTGGCAGCTTTACTGGAATGGAAACAGAAAGTCAACCACAGGAAGCATCAGTTCCAATGTGCTGAGATAGCAAGGGGCACAGGAAGTGCTGATTGGTGTTTAACGTGACAGAAGAACAAATATTTTCAGTGCTTACTCTGTATTTAGCATTTATGTTCTATTTTGTAGTGTGTAATGGGTTTGTTTGGAAAAGGGAGAGGGGAATGAATCACTCTGGGCCCCTGGAATGTGAAGGTGCATTATATTTCCTGGATTTCAGAGACATGGTGAGATCTATTAACTCACAGTTGGACTTCTCTTTTCTCAGGAATTAAGAAGATGGCAGCCTCGAAAAGGTTGTTCTGTCTCTCTACTTTCCTCCATAAATAACTTTCTTTACATTTACATATCTCCCCTGGTAGGATGTAAGCCCCTCAAGGGCAGGGACTGTTTTATTTTTGTCTTTGTACCTCTGGCACAGGGCCTGATTCTGTGTTTCATAAATGCTTGTTGATGGATGCTTGCTAAAGGATAAAGGATTTCTCCTGCTCTTAACATCTTCCAAGGTGGTTAACACAGTTTTGCCCCTTGGATGTCATGCCCTACAAGCCTGAAAGTCAGGAAATATCTGCCAGTGTGTCTAATTTGAATAAAAACTCCCTTATCTGGCTAACTTTTTTTTTTTTGCAGGGGGGAAGGCAAGGTAATTGGGGTTAAGTGACTTGCCCAAGGTCACGCAGCTAGTAAGTGCATCAAGTGTCTGAGGCCAGATTTGAACTCAGGTCTTCCTGACTCCAGGGCCAGTGCTCTACTCACTGTACCACCTAGCTGCTCCAATTATCTGGCTAACCTTTACAGACATCTCCTCAAAGTAGTGACCCAAAGTCACTTGCCACATCTCTTGACTAACATAATCACTTTTGCCTCTGCCTCTTTCCTTGCTCTTTCTAAACCAACTTAAAACCTCCCTGCTCTGTCCCCTGTGTTCTCCCCCCAGCAGTCATTTTTATGTGCCAGCACACAGGCAGTGTGGTGTAGTGGATAGCAAGCTGGTCTTGAAGCCAGAAAGAGCTGGATCTAACATCCTGGCTGTGTGACCACTGAGCTCTCAGGCTCTAATTTGCAGAGAAATTGTTGCCTGTCATTGTTAGAGGGAGTTTTCTCATCAACGCAGTCCCCAGTATCACAGTCCTTAACTCTTATTTGACATCCTATTTCCTTAAAAGAGCACCCCTAGACTCTGAAGACCTCTAAGAAAAAGCTCTGAAAGCATCTTATATATTTGCTTATATCCACTTCACTCCATAATCCCTCCTTCCTTATTGTGAAAGGTCCTGGAGTAGAGGGGGGAGGTGGAGGTAGAAATTCTGGAAACTGGCAGTAAATTTCACCATCTTCAGGGAGAATGGGCATTTTGCTGCCTGGAGCAAGATCCTTAGGGTTTTTCTTCACCTATTCTCCAAGACTCCTTTCCCTTCCCAGAGAAATGAATGCAAACAGGACACAATGGTTCACTTACATCCTTCACTGTGGCCATTCAATTAAAGCATCCATTTATAAATTCAACCCTCAATTATTACATATCCTCTCTTCCATAGGGAGTTAATCTGTTGCCTGTTTTCAGTTCCATAAATCCCCTCTAACTCCCCCACTGAGCCATTTTGACAATGACACCCACGTTCTTGATTCTAGCCACCCCATCCGTTTTCTCACTCCCCATACAGCCATCTTACCCAGTAGGAAGCAGAAAAGGAAGGTGAGCTTTGAAACTGGTAGGAATTCCATTCACCCAACAGACCAGTTCTGGGTCATAACCTGTCCCTTGGTTGGCTTCTTCCTCTGACCTGTCTCTCATCTGGAGCTCTAGCACTTCATAAGGGAAAGCCCCCAAAGCACCCGAGTTGCTGAAGCAGGAGGGAGGAGACTCCTTCAGTACAGGCTTGAGCCCTGAGCCCATCGAGAGAGGGTACAATGAAGGAGAAGGGGACATGGGAGTAGGACTGGAAATAGAACACTGAAAGAACTTTCACTTTCACTGGACTGCATCTTCTTCACTTAAGAAGTATGGCTGTGGTGAGATTGCTTTTGAAGCCTCTCCTGGGGGCGTGGGGTGTGTGTCTTTGTGTGGGTGTGAAAGTTCCAGAGGCTTGTTCCTCCTACCACTTTGTCTCCTACCTTCTACTTGCCTGCTCCCTCCATTCTAATCTGACCAATGGTCACATTCTGTCTTCTGATTATTTTTCATCCTTAGGAACTCTCACAATACCCTTCCCTCCCACCCCAACTTGTGCACATATCCCACTATCTCTCGTGCGATCCTCAACTAGGTTGTAGGCATCACGTGGTATTCATCTTCTTATCTCCCAGGTCCCACTGTTTGCAGATAGCGGATAAGAGGGAGTAGGGCATCATAGATAGACTGCTGAATTTGGAGTCACAAAGACCTAGTTTGAATCCCCCATGTGACACTTCCTCACTGTGTGACTCTGAGCAAGTTATTTGACTTTTCTGAGTCTCAGTTTTTTCATCTGTAAAGTGGCGTTAAGATGACTTACCTCTCAAAATGGTTGCAAGGATCAGCTTAGGAAATGTAAGTCAAGTGCCTTGCAAACTTTAAATATATATATATATATATATATACACATATATGATAAATATAAACTATTAATAAATAAAAGTGCTACATAAATGTTAGCAATTAATAAATAGTTAGTTTCCATCCTCCCTCCTCTCCTTCCACACACTTCAAAACTGAAGTGTTATAACATCCCCAAAGCAGGGTGGACAGACGCTGAGATTCCAGCAGTCAGGCTACGATGACTCTCCTGTCTGGCCCCTCCTCTTCTTTCACATCCTCCTCCTCCAATACAGAAATATCCCATTTAACATCATTAACTGGCTCTACAAAAATTACATTTTTGGTAGGATGGTATTGTGAGAAGCACTTCAATCCAAAGGAACCATGTTGCAATTGGGTGATCAGTCAGCTAGCCTACATCCCCGGGGTTTTGCAACTTCATGGCAAGGATAGTTTGACTATAATGTATTAGCTACTTTATTACAAAAGGATGTTTATTGGGCCATCCCTTTATGGGTTATGCTTTCCTTTCCTCTCCCCGCCCCCACTCCCTATCCTTATCCAAATTTAGACTACTGTTAGTAGAAACAATAGTGTGAAAATTCTTATTCATAACAATGGGGTAAATCACTATTTTCTGGAAGGCAGGGGATTATTGAATATAATCATAGGCTGGAAAGGAGCTTTGAGATTACTAGTTTAACACACTTATTTTATTCACGAGGAAACAGGACCAGAGTCCTGACTCCAAATTCAGGACTTTTTCCATTGCACCATGTATATCACAAGATGCTCTTTGTTAGGCTATACGCTCACTCATCCTTCCTCTTCCTCTTCCTCCTCCTCCTCCTCCTCCTCCTCCTCCTCCTCCTCCTCCTCCTCCTCCTCCTCCTTTCCTCTTCTCTTCCCCCCACACTTATTTTCCCTCTATATACCTTAGTCAACTGGGATTTACAGGCTAGATTTCTTTCTTAAGGACCATGCTTTAAACTCAAATCACTCTGGATCTCACTGATTGGCCAACAGTAGGTCCCAGGTCAAACCCCACTTGGTTGTTGTTTGGGCTCTGACTGGTTCTGAGTGAATGTAAATAGGAATTGTTTCTGTTTTGGCCAGAAACCCTGAGCGTCTTCCCTTCCCAGTTTGATTTTTTTCTAGACTAAGTTAAAGAGGCCATTCTTTGCCTCATTTTTTTTAAACTAGCCTTAATCACTGAACGGGCATTGCTTCAGTCAAACTAAGACCTGCTAAAGACCTTCAAGTCTTCCATCAAGTCTGGGGTCTCTCCAGTGATCTTGATGGGTATCTGGCCATTGGACCCAGCTGGCTCTGGATAAGAAAGTGAGGCTGGTGACTTTGCACAGCCCCTCCTCATTTAAGTCCAATTCACTTGCATGTCATGGCATCACCTCCCTGATGTCATGGTCCTCTTTGAGAACGAAGGACAAACAACAACAACCTCAGTCAGTCCCCTCTTCTTCCCTCCAACAGGGGTAATGGGAATTAGGAGGTACCCCACTGATGAACCAGCTAAGTTCATTTATATGCAGCCACTTACAGATTCTGAGAGTGCTACCTTCTTCTCCAGTGAATATGAAAGGAAGAGTTCAGAGCCAAGAGACCTGGGCTCTAGTTCTGACAATTGCTGGCCATGTAACCTAGGTTGAGATCTTTAAACCCCTCTGGTCCCCAGCATCCTCATCTGTGAGGTGAAGATAATAACAATTCTCACATTGCTCAGTGCTTTAAGCCCTATAAAAATGTGAACAGTGGCTACTACTACCAGTACAGTTGGCCCTGAGTGCACACTGACAGCACCACCACAGCTGGCCCATACTCATGTGGGTGTTGAACTCACTCCAGCGTAAGAACCGTAGCTGAGCCATAAACTCCAATTACAGGAAGTTAAAGACTGCCTGGTTTACAGGGCTTTCTATACAGAGGGTGTTTAACACGCATTGATTTTACTGTGACTTCACCTTCTGACTCATTTTTTCCTTCCACTACTAAGTGCTAGGACTTTGTTTATTGGAGCTTCTTTCTGGTTTCTGAGAGTTGTTACCTTGCCTCTCTGAAACTGGAGAACTCAGGTTCAGGCAGGGAAGGAAAAGTCCTGGTCACCTGTATGCCCTGAAGCAAATAATTATTAATGGGCCTCACTTTCTTTGGCTATAAAATGTGTGGGTTAAAAGAGATGATTTGTAAGGGCTATTACAATTCCAGTCTCTATGTAAGATGTTTTAATGAAATAAAGAAATGGAGCATCGTCCAGACAAATGATTTATTTAGCATGGCATGCAGTTTGCAGAAACTAATTGGGACCAAGGCTTTCTGAAGCAAAGGAGACACACACACACACACACACACACACACACACACACACACACAATGGGGTAATGGGACCTGGACTTGCTTTAAAAGCAACCCAGTACCTGAATTTCCCGTACATTTCAGTAGCCCAGAACCCCCTCCAGATCCTTTCACTGTTCTTTTTGTATATAACCATCAGTCTCACCCCCATTAAGTTGCAGGTTCACCCTCTATTGGCTTTACAATAAAACTTGTCATTTGACTGGAAGCAAGTTTGAGCGCGTTAATTCATTCCAGGCAGATGCTGCCCTGTACCCTGACATTTTGGGGTTCCTAGCAACCCCAAAAACCCAAAAACCATATCACACACACAAGGGACTGAGACTTCTGGTTTCTTATTGGTGGAGGGTATCGGGGAGACACCAAGATGAGAGGGAGAGGGGGTAGTTTTGTGACATTCCTTAAGTAGGTGACCTTTGGGAGGGGAGTAATCTTGTGACTTCTCCAAAATCAGGTGACTTTCAAGCAACTGAAACTTAGTTTCACAAAATGGTGAAGAAGGGCAAAATGGAGTCACTAATGCTTTTTTTTTTTAATGTAGTAAAGGAAAGTACTTGGTAAACCTTCAAGTACCATTTAAATGGGCTACTCTTTTTATCACCATCATCATCCTTGACTAGTCAGTCAGTAAATACTTATTGAGCACTTACTATGTTTTAGACACTGTGTTAGGTACTGGATTACCCAAAGCTTTGCTTGTGAGAATTCTTTTCCTCACCCTGCTCTCTGAAAACAACATGGAGTTCTGCTTTTAGGTGTTTTGCTGCTAAAGATCACACGAAAACATATATGGTATAAAAGTAGCAAAAAGTACAACATGACAAAGTTCAGAAAGATCTTTGTGGTCAGACCTCTAAGTCGCAGAATTGTAGATCCTCTTCCTAAGGTCTGTTATAGTTTCAAATCCTATGATTTGGTTTGGCAAAGCTATTCTTAGCTCAGCCCTTCTTGAGTTTGCATCTTTAACCCTTAGTTCCAACCCTAGGATTTCCAGGACCGTAGGAAGGACTTCCTTTTTGTCCTCCTCCAGACCCCTCCCCTCCAGATGAATTCTTCTCCTAGGCTTCTAGGGGGAGTAAAAATCTCTTAGTCATTTCTTTCACACTAAGGCACTGTGAGTCATGGTTATCCTTGTTTCATGGTTGAGAATACCCTTTGTCCTCTGGCCTCTAAAAATGTCTTCCCCCTGGGTTTCAATACTGGCAAATACTTCCTTTGACTTCTGGAGGTCTCAAAGATCTCCTGGAAGCACCTTCTTCCTTTCTCTCTCTCTCCCTCTCCCTCTCCTTCTCCCTCTTTTTCTGTCTCTCCTTCTCCCTCTCTCTCCCTCTTTCCCTCCTCCTTCTTTCTCTCCCTCTCCCTCTTTTTCTGTCTCTCCTTCTCCCTCTCTCTCCCTCTTTCCCTCCTCCTTCTTTCTCTCCCTCTCCCTCCCCTCTCTCCTCCCCTTCTCTTTCTTTCTTTGTATGTATATGTGTAACTATAAACACACATGCACACAGACAAGTTTCTTCTCAGTGTATTGGAGAGTGGGATTAGAACACTTTTCATGGACTCTACATGGGGATGAGATCGAAAGGATGTCCCTAAAGAGCGTATGTAGAGATGGGCCTGGCTCTTTCTAATGGGTCACTTGTGCTCTGGCCCATTGTTAATGGTGTGTACCAGAGCAGAGGATCTTGGGTTGGTTTCTTGGTACCTGACTCTGTGTGTGTGTGTGTGTGTGTGTGTGTGTGTGTGTGTGTGTGTGTGTGTTTCTGTCTGTCTGTCTGTCTGTCTGTCTGTGTCTGTGTCTGTGTCTGTGCCTGTGTTTGTATGTCTGTGTTTGTGTCTCTGTGTGTCCGTGTATGGTGGAGTGGGGGGAAGGGGACATGCCAAGATTCAGCCATGCCAAACAGGACTGGTGACACAGTCAGGAAGATTCTCCCATTCTATTGGCCATAAAGAATGAGAAGAGATAGCTCCCTCTATATCACTAGTGGTCAGAGGGAGAGCCAACACTGGCTATATCCCAATAAAGAGGCCTCTTTGAAAAAGAGCTGATCCTCTTCTCTGCTTCTGGTCTATGGAGTGGGAGAGCCCTGGAGATCATCTAGCCCAACCCTCTCGTCTTTTCTGGTAAATAATCTTTGCCTTTTTTTTTTAAATGCTAAAACTACTTCCTAATAGCCCACTCTCACCCCTGTGCTCCCACACTGAATCCTTCCTGTAGAAATGAAAACTTCTTATGACATTTACCAAGATAAGGTCAAAATGGATACATGACCTTGATACAAAAAGAGATGTTACAAGAAAATCTGGAGAACATGGAATATATTACCTATTAGACTTCTGGATAGACAAATAGTTTATGAATAAACAAGAGATAGAGAGCAATGTGAGGTGTGAAATGGACAATTTTGATTACATTAAATGAAGAAGTTTTTTTGTTGTTGTTTACAAATAAAAAAAAGGTAGCAAAGATCAGAAGGAAGATAGAAAATTGGGGGAAATTTTTGACAGAAAGTTTCTCAAATATATAAAGAACTTTGTCAAATCTATAAGAATGAGTCATTCTCCAATTGATAAATAGTCAAAGGATATGAACAGACAGTTTTCCAATGAGCAAACAAAAATAATTTATGGTCATACGAAAAAATGCTCTAAATCATTACTGATTAGAGAAATGCAAATTAAATAACCTTGAGACATCCTTTTATACCTATTGGTTTGGCTAAAACGATTGAATTGGAAAGCAACAAATGTTGGAGGGGATGTGGAAAAATTGGGACACTAATTCATTGTTCATGGAACTGTGAATTAATTCAACCATTTTGGAAAACAGTCTGGAATTATGCCCAAAGAGTTATTAAACTGCCTATACCTTTTGACCCAGTAATACCACTACTAGGTCTGTTTCCAAAGATGACTAGGGAAAAAGTTAAAGAACCTATGTGTTCTAAAATATTCATAATAGCTCTCTCTGTGGTGGCAAAGAACTGGAAATCGTGGGGATGGCCCTCAATTGGGGAATGACTGAACAAGTTGTATATGATTGTGATGGAATTCTAATGTGGTATAAGCAATGAAATCATTTTAGAAAAAAAAGGATAGACTTGCACAAAATAATGAAGAATGAAATGAGGAGAACCAAGAGAAAGTTGTATATAGTATTACTGTTATAAGAACAACTTTGAGCGACCAAGTCATTTATAAATATCCAAATTAATTACAAAGGACCTGTGAAGTAAGATGCTATCTGCATATAGTGAAAGAACTGATAAATAGCAGTATGTATAGGATGACTTTACATTATATATATGTGTATATATGTATATATATTTGTGTCTAACGGTAGCCATCTCTAGGGCAGGGTGGAGGGAGGGAAGAAAGAAAAAGGGAAAAAAAGAAAGTTATATTATAACTTTATTATATATTTAAAAAGAATAGCAAGCTGTACATAATAGATTTGCAGTTTCATGTGCAATCATCTATTTTTCTATTTTACTGTGCTATCGAAATGCTTCTTTCTTTCTTTCTTTTTTTTTGAGGAGGGAGGCAAGGCAATCGGGGTTAAGTGACTTGCCCAAGGTCACATAGCTAGTGTCAAGTGTCTGAGGCCAAATTTGAACCCAGGTTCTCCTGACTCCAGTGCAGGTGCTTTATTCACTGTGCCACCTAGCTGCCCCTTATTTATTTCTTAAATTCAGAATAATATTTAAAAAAGAAATGGATTTTAAACTTTATTTTATATATATTTGTATATATACATATATATGTGTATATATATATATATATTTCCCCCCACTTAATAGTATAAAATTCTTCTTTATCCCTGCTCTAGAAAGGTTGAGATAACCACCCATTTTTGCGTAGGGGAAATTGTAGCAGCATTTTAAATGTTTTTGACAACTCTCCAATTTCGGCAAGCTGATGGAAGAGCTGAACCTAGAAGCCAAAGACTGGAGTTTCTGGGTTCTCAAACTCACTCATGGAGACTTAACTGGATTTCCCCCACCCCCACCCCCGCAGGGGCTGAGGAAGTCGATTTATTCATTCGGTTTTCTTTTCAGAGGCACTTAGACACCCGACCTTAATTGGTTCCCCATTGCCTGCCTATTGAATAAAATTTAAACTCCTCACTTTGGCATTCAAGGTCCTCTATAACACACTTCCAACTTAGTACAAACAACTCCTATATTACTGCCAAATGGCGTGATTCTGTCTTTTATTCTCATCTTCTCCTAGCCTCTCTCTGAGTCTTTTCTCATGCTGTCCTTCATGTTTGGAAGAGAGTCTCTTTCACCCCAATCTTCACCTGTCATGGGCCAGGACACTAGTGGAGCTGGAGGGCCTTGGGTTAACACCATACTCCCACACCACCACCCATCTATGCTATAAGCTAGGATTCTGTGAAGCAGTATGGGGGCCATTTGAGTTAATTTTGCATCCAGGCATATCTCTGTGTGATACTGCCAGGGGCCCTTTGGGCAAGGAAGATATATAAAGGTTTAAAGATTTGGGGTGTGAGTGCCTAACCCTCAGGGAACTTCCTTGCCCACTCCTTGCTGGTGGCTTTTTACTTTGCTAGTTTGCTTTTGGGAGGCAGCTAGGTGACTCAGTGATAGAGTGCTGGGCCTGGAGTTAGGAAGACCTGAGCTCAAATCCAGCCTCAGATAGTTGCCAGCCTTAATTCATTGGAGAAGGAAGTTGCAAACCACTCCAGTACCTTTGTGGAGAAAACCTCATGGACAGTATGATCCATGGGGTCGCAAAGAGTTGGACATGACTGAACAACAAAGAGTGTTTTAACCTGGGGGTTGTAGGATATGTTTTCATTAAATTGAGTTGTTGACTTGACCCATCAGGCTCTGGGTGATTCATTGCACCAGGCATGACTGGGCCATCATGGAAGTCTTTCATTTCCTTCAAGACTCAGCTCAGATGGCAGCTCCTTTACAAAGTCCATTCTGAGCCAACCTAGTGAGAATGTTTTCTCACCCCTCAAATTTCTTGTAGCACTTTGCTACACAGTCTACTTACTTCATGTCATACTTACAAACATTTCCTGTCCCTCCTTTTCATTGGAATTGAGTTCCTTGAGGCTGGAGATGTGTAAGTTTTCAGATTTATTTCATTCCTTGTATTTGAATCTCCAGTGCCTAGCACAGTACCTGATACACAGTAAGCACTGAACAAATGCTCACTGAGTGATATTTGTATCCCCATACGTAATATCTAGTACATGGTAGACATTTAATAAATGTCTGAATTAAACACAACTTGGCTGTTGGACCCTGTCTGCAGATCTGATCTAGAAATTCATTCCTTACCAGCTGGGCTGATTTTAAGAAGCAAGAACTTTGGAGCAGGATGATGTTTAAACCTGTAGCCCTCATTCGCATTTTGAGAGGATAGGGACTTAATGTGGTCTGTGATTCAGCTCACTTCTCTCCTCTTTATCTGGCCTAGCCAGTCCCTAAGAGGAGCTCAGAGGACTAAGAGGGTACTTAATTACCACCTTCTTTAATATTACTTCAAGTTGGAAAACAAACAAAAAAAACAGCCTTGAGCCAAACACCCTCCACCAGAGTTCCAACGGGCATAACCCAAGCTGAGTATCTTGAAGTAGAAGTCAGAAGTCAGTAGAAGTCAGATATGTCCCCCACCCCACCCCCGGGCAATGTTTTGAGAAGATATAGGATGGGGAACATATGGAGAATACACCACAGAGGAGAGAAAGGGCATTAGGGGAAAAAAGAGAGAGTGACAAGGAAAATTCCCAAAGAAAGAAGGGATACAGATTTTAGAAATACCCAGAGATCAGGGGCTCACAGCCATAGCTCCCAGGGGTAAAGAACCTGTGGCCTCGAGGCCACACGTGGTCTTCTAGGTCCTCAAGTTTGGCCCTTTAACTAAATCCAAAGGGCTGTACTTGAGAACCTAGAGGGCCACAGCCTCAAGGCCAAAGTTGCCCATCCTTGGCTCAGACCTTCTGACTTCTCAGAGAAGAAAGATGGAGAGGTCCCCACCCCTCTCCAGATATATAGGACCCCCACATTAATTCTGCCCTCTCAGCTTAAGAAATGAGGAATGGGAACAATCTCAGAGAGGAACCAGAACATTGGATCAAGCCAAGAGCAAGACCCAGAAGACTCTCATTGGTCAGTTCAAAGCCTTTCCCTTCTACAAACTTGGCACATGACCTAACTGCCATCTCAAGCATGGCTCAGAAGACAAACAGGCTCATGCCTGATGCAACTAGACACCAAAGACACCACAGAAAGAGATGGTGACATTTTTATTCATAACTTAATTAAAAAAATGTTTTGCACAAAAAGGATATAATGGCCTTCCCTCTTGCAGTGAAATAGGGGGTGGAACCATAGACCCATACATACAAGGACAAAGGTAGGTATATATTCAGCAGTGATATCTAGGGAGCGTTCTCTGGCTTTGCCACTGAGTAAGGCAGTGGATTGCTTGAGAGGGGGTAAAGCAAGGCCTATCTAAAAGCCTTGAGCAGTGATAGCTGGGTGTGAGGATACAGAGAAGGCAGCAGAACACAGGTGAGGAAATCACATGGAGTTTGTCTGCCAAGAGCTAGATTTCAGCCAGGTCCATAAATATCTGCTAAATGTAGTTGCTTCTGGGATGGGAGGGGAAGACCAGAGAGAGGGAAACTTTAATTCCTGGCCACAGTCCTTACCTTTCCTACTTAACTCCCAAAGAACAAACTTGTTCCTGCAGGACTGAAGGTTGAAAGCTCTTTGCTTTCTGGAGACCTTTTACCATACTGGCCGAAGAAATGATCCAAAGATCCTGGTTTAGCTTTGCACTTTGATATCTTAGAAATAGATATATACTGGGTGGAGTCGCTGTCCCTGTAGCAGGCTTACGAAAAGAGGGCAGATGAAAGAGAAGGGTGTATACACGGAGAACACATTAGCCCCAGGTCATGAGAGAACTCCTAACAATTTCAAAGAACCTCAAGAGAAAGGGATGAGATTTAATAGGGAGAAAGAGCAGTGGTTCAGAGTCTGCCTGTTGTCTTGAGCTGTGGCCCACATTCTTTTTTGGCAGGGAAATTAGGGTTAAGTGACTTGCCCAAGGTCACACAGCTAGTACATGTATCAAGTGTCTGAGACCAGATTTGAACTCGGGTCCTCCTGACTCCAGGGCCAGTGCTCTACTCACTGCACCACCTAGCTGCCCCAGTGGCCCACTTTCTTCATAAGGAGAAGTGGAGTTTGGAGAATCCTCATTACTTATGGCCCACTTAAGGAGCAAGTTTCCAAGTCCCAGTGAAGCCCCTTTGGATTTAGAGGTGAGATTTGGGTAGAGGAGTGGCCAGAGCAACCAAAGTTTTTACCTGCTTCCTCTAAGGTGCTCTGGAGCAGCTAAAGGCATTACCACCATCGTAGGCAGGGCTGATGGCCTATAAAATTGAGTTGTTGCAAACTGAGCACCCTCTGGAGAGAAGCTGGGATGGGAAGCCTGGAAAAGTTTGCTTCTTCTAAAACTGGTTCCTTCTTAACAGGCAGGATCTAGGTTTAGGATTTCTAGATGTGTTACCTGGGTCAGTACCAAAACTCAAGTAGCTCTTCAAAATCACCCCCTTGCCTAGAGGGCCTGCGGGGAGATATAAACTTCTCTCCAAGTTATAGTGAAAAAACAAATTAAGGCAGTGAGAGAGGGAGATACACATGAACAGAAGAGAAGGGGAAAGCTGGGGAGCTGCCCTGTGAAGATGGGTTGTCTAAGAAAGTTCAGAAAACAGAAATAAAATCCCAGTAAATGGAGCAATGAACAAAACCTGAACAATATTGGGCTATGGTTTGAAAAGCTTCAGGCCAGCTGGCTCCATAGCAGGAGGGAAGGGAAAAGCAGATGTGGAAATCCTCAAAGCCCGCAGCAGCCAAGTGTCCTTGGAGGGGACATTACTCTCCATTAAAAAGGATATAGGAAAATGCTTGTGTTTGGTAAGCTTGGTTTTTCCCTACTCCCTCCAAATCCATTCACTTTAAGCAACCCCAGGGACAGTCCCCAGTCCCTCCCCCCACACCCTTCCTCCAAGCCTAATCAAGGGAGAGCCACACAGCAGAAGCTGCTGAGCTTTGGTAGCAATGTAGGAAAATTAAGTTATTTGAGCAATCAGTAGTGAAAACCAAGAGAGGAAAGTTTGTCTGGGTTGGGGACATGCAGATTTGGGGCTACCCATTTGCAGTGGGCCTAGCTCAGCTTCAGGGACAACCAGGCACAACTACATGTTAGTAGAGACACATTGAGAAAATAACAGTTACAAGTGGGCATGGGGTTTTTATTCTCAGTGTACAGCGGCATTGGTTTCTGCTCAACAGCAAAAAGCATTATTGATTCCCCCCAAAATAAAATAAAATAAAATTGTCCCTTTATTTTTTCTTTTTTTTCAAATTTCTCCTCTCTTTTGATCTTCTCATCTCAGTGAACTGACAAGTTTCAATGTTTCCAGAAGTGTTGACTTTCATTCCACCCCTCCCCCCCAGAACCATATAAATACATGCAAAACATTGTACATAGAGCTTAAATAATATCAGAATGCAGGTACAGACTGGGTGTACTGTTAAGCAGAACTGCAGTATATGGCCACACACATCAGGGTACATATTGCTTTGAAACCACCATTTACTTTTTATGGCATGCATACCACAAATACTTAGTTTCTTTTGTTTTGTTTTTTTGCTTTTTATACAAAAATACCAGTGCTTTGAGTTACTGGGAAGGAAAAAAGAAACTCAGAACTCCTGTTTGTGTGCTGCTTGCAAAAGAAAGACCTAAGAGATTCATTGGCGTGCGCGTGTGCGTGTGCACACACGTACACACAGCATATATACATATATATACATACATGTATATGCATATATATGTATAGATATGGAAAATGTTTAACAAGGCCAATTTAGTCATGGGAGGGTGACCTGAGCTCATCTTCATACATCTTCCTTTTAGGAAACTTGGCCTAGGAAAGGGAAATGGTGTGGTAGGGCTGACAAAGGGCAAAATTAAGACAGGGATAGTAGTGAGCAAAAAGTAAAGGGATTTGGTCTGTTGAAAGGGAAAGAAGCTTGGAATGATTGAAGGATAAGGTTTATGGGTAACCTCTCTTGCTACAGTGGGATGGCCTATAATAAGAAGTAGGAGGTGGGACCTGGACCAAGGATATTCGGGAATGGTGCCACTTACTGGGTCAACTATAAGGTGGAAGAAGAGGAAATGAGACTCATCTAGAAGGTCTCATGGTACATGTGAGTTCCACTCCCCAAGGCCTTTTCTAGGTTTTAGTGGTTTGAAATTCTACTGTACAAACTTTACCTTCTAAGGCTTGGGGATGGCGGGGGTGGGGGGAGTACAGGGAAGGAAACTGAAAAAGTTTGCAGTTAAAAGGAGACCACCAGGCTCCCCCAAGGAGTTCTGAGGTGAGTTTCTCATTCTTAGGTGAGGAAGTGGGGCATAGAGGACAGGGAAGAGTCCTATCCAGACAGTTCCCCAAAACTGCTATGACTAGAACCAGCTTTTGTTTTTCCCATCTGGAGTAGACATTGCCTTCCTCATTGAGCACAAAACCTTTCTGGGGGAAAACATTCAGATCCTCATGTTAAAAACCCTCTCTATGGGCTACATACTAATGTTAAACACCCAGGTATACAAGAAGTGACTAGAGAAATTGTAAACTCTAAAAGAGATCACCCTTGTGAATGTCTTTGGTACCAATCTGCCAGTTGCTTCGAAGAAAACAAAAGCCAATGAGAGGCCCCTAACTTCTGAAAACCCTGATGTGAGAGGAGCTGGCAATCAATTGACTACATGGGGGTAGAAGTTCATCTCTTGCCTGGCACAGTTATTCTTGCTGAATGTTTTCCCTTTCCATTAGCAGACTAACACCTGCCCCGCTCCTTATCCTTCATGATCCATCTAGAGAGGAAATCTAAAATTGAAACCTCACTCTCCCCCACCTCCTTCCACCCTACACTACCCATTTCAAATCTAAAGCACCATTTTTTGGGGGGGGAATGGAGGGAGGGGGTTTTCTTGAATAACTTAAGCCACATTTACCTGTTGCCAAAATAGAAAACAATTTTACATAAAAAAGTATGCACATAAATGCTTAAACTTACTCAACCAGCCATATTGATATAATTTATATAAAAAACATTTCTAGAACCCAACTCTTTTTTTTCTTTTTTTTAAAGTACAAAGATGGCTGTTTGGAGAAAGGAAGTAGTTTGTTGGCCTTTAGAACCCATCAAAGATATACTAAGTCAACTGTCACATCAAACAGCTGGTTTTCATGAGCCCTTCAGCTGGGCCACATGATAGCTCTTTATTTTTAATCCTTTTAAACAAAATACATATGGCTGACTCAAAAATATCAGTTTCTGATCTAAGGAAAACTATATATATATTTGCATATTTATATATCCTCTCTCTCCTACTATGGAAACTAGAACACAAAAAACCTTTGACTTTAAAAAGTAGACAAGGCCCTCAAGGGTAACCCTATCAGGTACCTAGAGAGTCTTTAGGGAGTGAACATGGTAAAATAGCCTCCAAAGTTGTTGTTTTTAAACATCTGAGGTAATAAAGATTTGACAGAACTAACTCAGGATCTCCCAATGTATTTTTAATCCATATGTATATACATACATATACATGTATATACATGTATATATGTATATGTAAATATATACACACATACACACACACATATATTCGAACTCCCAACATCACCTCAGGTGAGCTGAGCTTTTTTCCATCTCTACCCCACCCCGACAAGTATTTAATAATAATTTGTGAAGCACATAACCTTTGAAAACCAAACCAAAATTCCTTTTATTTCCTAGGTTGATGGATTACATAGTGTTGGGGGATGTGGCCATGAGTAAGCAGTGTTTTATTTTCTTATTTCTCCCAAGTTAGACAGCTCAGGTGGATGCTGACAGAGACGTGCTCTGGAGGAAGGGCTGGAGCAGGAAGATCCTCCTCACAATTAGAAAAGCATTTGGAGATTTGGATTTTTGGCAATTTGGCAGTTCATTAGAGCTCTGAGGTCCCCCCTTTTCCATCCCTTTCTTGGTGGGGCTTCCATCATCCACTGGTGATGGAAAGTGGCAAACAGGAGTGATAGGCCAGACCCCACACACAGAAAAGCATCAGTCAACGTCAGCAGGGACAAAAATGGAGCCCCCAGAAAGTACAGCTCTATCTCATCCTTGTTAAGAACACTTAAAAAAGAATCTCAGCAAAGACCCCAACTCCCAAGTGCCAGGCTGGAAGGGGAGGCTTTGGGCAGTGTTGGGTGGTGGTGGTGGTGGTGGGGAAAGGCACAGGGCTTTACTGGGCAGCAGTGAGAGCTCATTACTGGAAAAGGTCATGGGGCGAGGGTAGGGTGGAGAACCAAGGGTCAGAGTGTGAGCTCCTTTTGCTGCCTTAATTAGCCAAATACTACTGGAGCACCTAGTTGATAATAGGTAGTTTTAAAGCTAAATTTTGGGGTGTGCTGGAGCTCCCTCAGAGGACACAGGACTGCAAGGAAACAGACTTAGTAAATCACAGGAGATTCAAAGCTGGTAATTAGGCAGTTAGGCCCTGATCTTATAAACCCCGTGAAGAAAGGTCTGCCCCGGCTCTGACTTGAACAACCTTCCTCAGCCTCTCCTGAGAGCTCCATAAACACTGACTTCCTTACCTATCTTGACACCCTGAGTTGGCAGAGCCTTGGCAGACTGCTTTGAAAGTACCACGGGTTATGTTAGGTAGAAAACTCTCTACTCTAATGGCTTGTCTTGCCCAAGATCTGCCAGTTTCTGGTCCCTAATATGTGTTCAGCAGGAGGAAAAGTCAGATCCAACTCACCCCTTCTGCTCAGACCCCAGGAAATACTACCTATAGCTCAATGCATGATCCCCTCCAAAGTCAAGGCTTTTTCTTCATGACATTTAAAAGCTGGCCTCTCCCCTTTCTGACCACATGGCAGTATGGAGGAGAAGGCACATTGCACCAACAGGGCAAACACATACACACAACACACTCAAATTACTTGGTTTACTTTACTGTTCAAATGAAATCCTTTCAGGACCAAAACTGGTTCCAAAAACCATAACTGAAGCCTCCCTTGGCTCCAGAGGCAGAAGCAGTTCAGTCCAACTGAGGCTTGGCAAACCAAGCTAATACTTGGTCACTCAACTCGCTCAGTGTTTTCTCTACTCTCTTAATTATTACCACTGAAAAAAGAGGCAGGGAAAAGGGGAGGAAAGGGATAAAAAGAACTCAGGAGAGATAGGTAAGGAAGCCTGAAAGAGCTAAGGAGCTTAAGTAGAAATTTTCAAAATGGAAGACTTGTTTAAAAGCAATAATTGTCTGTACGTTGATTCTGCAACTCCCATTCCCCCTCCCTTCCTACCCCAATCCTATATCTCCCTTTTGGAGATATTTTTCTCTCTCTGCATCCTTGTTTAGCTAACAGCTCACAGTGGCTCATAGGAGTCGAGAGGTTTTCCTGTGTTCTATGCCCACAAATACAGGAAATCATTTTGGGAGCTGATGCCTTTCTTTAAAAACAAACAAAAAAAACCCACTTGATTTATAGAGCCCAACATGAGGAGACCCCAGCACTACTTGCATCAGCTGTGAAGCCTCTGACCCCAAACACCAATTTAAAGGCAAATTGGGGGCGCCTGAATGTGTCTGCTCTTGTCTCTAATGGGCGAGTGGGAATCCACACATGGTGCACACACAGGAGCAGGTGACATGACAATAAGAAGTTCCATTACTACATGGATATCACATGAAAGGGGCAGAGAAGGGAGGAAATGGGAGAAATCAGGGATGGAAGCCGGAGTTCTAAGGGTCAAACTGATGTCTCCAGGCTGTGTAAGGTGCTATCGGAGTTGGATATTGTTATATGCACTGGGCTAGAGTCCAAAGCATTGTAGTTTTCATTGTTGGATAGAAAGGATGGGGGTTCTTTGCTCCCAGTGGCCTTGGGGAATCTGTCTGTCCCAGGCTCTCTGCTATCTTCATCCTCCTCGCTGCCATCCAGGAGTGGTGTTCTTGGCTCATCTTCTTCCAGGGTGAACTCAGGATGAGTCATGAAGTTGTGGATAGAGCTTCGGGTTTCGGGTTTCTCAAGGCCTTCAAAGAGGGAGCTACGGAATGCTTTCACGACTTTGATCTATACCAGGAAGGAAGGAAGGAAGGAAGGAAGGAAGAAGGAGAAAACAGGGAAGTGAGATAAAACCTGTAGAGGAATTGGATGCTTGAAGGGAGAAACAAAATGAAAACCATAAAACACCACTGAGCAAAAACTAAAAATAAATATACAATAAGGACATCATGGAACACTAGAAATAAATATCACATGGTTCAAAATTCAAGCATGGGGGTGGAGTGGGGGAAAAGTGATGGCAACTATGACATTTCAAAAGCTTCATAAAAAAGCAGAAACCCAACACAAACGTGACATTCCCAAACAAACCACTCATATCGAAACAAAAGTTTAAAAAAAAAGCATTAATTTTTTAATGTACATGGGAAGGAAGTAGAAACCAAATACTTGAGAAACGATTTTGATATGTGGATTGGTGCTACGGGCAAACTTCTGGTGGAGGGAGAATAGGAAATGTCCCGCTGTGGTTTAAATAAGACGCATCTCTATTTAGAACCATGTACATACATTTTTGGGTGACAACAGTGAACTCCACATGCTGTGTAGCAAGGACAAAGCTAGACAAACTGTGACTCTCAGTGGCATGCAGGCAATGAGAACTCTGGCAGCTCAGGGTTTGGGCACATTGTGCACACGCATCCACACATACCCACACGCCAGTCTGGCCCTGCCCCCTGCCCCCAACCCCTGCCCAAGAAGAAGTGGGACTTTACTGTCCAAGAGAGGACCCAGCCCAGCCCAGGGAAGAGGGGCACTAAGATGTGGGGACATGAGCAACTGGGAAACCAGTCCATAGGAAGAGTTACTGCCTGTAGGAAAAAGGGAGGGAAAAGAAAGTGACACTATGGGCGGGGTGGGGGGGGGAGACTGGAGAAGGAGGTAGAGGAGGAGAAGAAAGGAGGAAGAGGAAGAGGAAGAAGATAGGAAGAGGAGAAAGAAGGAGAGAAAAGAGGAAGAGGAGAAAGAAGAGGAGGAGAGGAGGAAGAAAAAGAGGGGGAGGCAGAGGAAGAGGAGAAGGAAGTAGGAGGAAAAGGAGGGGGAGGCAAAGGAGGAGGAAGAAGTAAGAGGAGGAAGAAGAGGGGGCAGAGAAAGGAGAGAGGAGAAGGAGGAGGAGTAAGAGTAAGAGGAGGAGTAAGAAGACTCTTGGAGTGGATGTGAGCTCCTAGCTAGGTCCAGCCCTGGCCTGAGGGAGACAGGGAAGGAGGAAGGGATGGGAAGAAAAGAGCTGATGTGAACAGCCTTGCTCACCAGCAGAGGACCCTGGAGTGACCTCCCCCATCTAGAGCCAGCTCTTGGACCTCCTTTTGAGATAGCAGGCCCAGGAGCAGAGATCAAGGAGAAGGGGGAGCAAGTCCTCCCCCCTTTCCTTCATGAGTGTCATGTGGGGAGCCCTGGCCCTGCTTGGCTGCCAGCCCTCTCCCACCCCCACCCCTCTATCCCTGACTTCATGGCCATCTGGGAGGAAGGTGGAGCAGGGCTGGAGAATCTCCAAAACCTGCCACAGGGGCTGGGTCTGGCCTGGAACTGAGGCACTGCTCTCTTGGCCAGCTACACAGGCTGCTTGGGGCTGCCTTCCTGTTCTTCATCGCATGAGTTGCCACCTGGCATGGCTGAAGCCATCTCTACTGTCAGGCCTGCTCGGTGGATACTGAAGAAGAATGTGAGCTAAAGCTTTTACTAGTCTTACCCCAAGGGGCAGGTAATTCCAGATGTTGGGGTCCTATTGAGTCTGTTCTGGATATCTGTGACTCTTTTCTCCTTATAAAGGCCAGACAAATGGTGACTGGGCAGGGGGTGGGGGACAGAGAAGCACAGATGTGGAGGAAACTTTATTCTCTTCTGCCACCCTAGGCAAAGCTAAGGTCCTCAAGAGAAGGCAGTAGAAAATGATTTGGGAGACTAGATGACACTCAATTGAGTAAATTAATTTGTTAGTGGATTACCTATCTCTTTGCTCTTCTCTACATGTATACATCTGCCCTCAAATAGAAATTGGCAAGAGGTGACATCACCTGTTCTACCTGGCCTCAGCAGACAGGACAGAAGGCTATTGATCAAGCTTTCCCTTCCCCTTCCTCAAACAACCTTGTAGGTCGGCCAGGGAATAGGATTTCCATAGCTCTGAAGTCTAAGGGGCTCCTTGCCATATAATAAAACCAACTTAACACCTTGGCCCAGGAGAGTCAAAGGAACACACAGTGTGGAAGGCTAAAGGGGAGGCCCCTGACATCTTAACCTCCCCAATCCCACCCATTGAACCTCTTGCCTCGGACCTGAGAGTTTAAGGCAGGTTATAAGTGCCCTCTCTTCCTACCTTCATGACCCTGGCACTTCCTGGTCCTTGAGAGGTTCCTGGGGGTGGATTACTTGTACCAAAGCTTATAGAGTAAGGCCTGATGGGTTAGATAGGACCCAACC